>NC_048895.1:21347603-21616651 GCF_011077185.1 Oxyura jamaicensis
AAAAAAAAAAAAGAATTTGGAAGAAGGGGTAAGAAAAGCAAAGGAGGCAGAAGGAAAAATGGTTTAAAATTAAAACTAAAGCAAATAGTCAATTTCCAATTCATTGATCATTATGATTCTGAGGCAAAATAGTTATGCTTGGAAGACAAATCAAGTAGCCACAGAAGCTGAGCCTTAGAAGTCAGTATCAACTGGTTCTTTAGTGTCAAAAACCTCAGCTGCCGTGCTGAACTTCCTTAACCTCTGAGGGTGTCCCAGTAAAAGGATTTTTTTCAGTCCTATTGTCAGCTTTTTTTTCTTTTTCTTTCTTTTTTTTTTTTTAAGAGTGTCAGACTCCTGGAGCTGCAGGGCTGAGCAAGCACACCGGTGCAGCTCCAGCAAAGACAAAGCATCGCCAAAGAGATGTCTGTAACTGTGCTTGTGTCCGAGGCTAGCGGCCCATCTTGGCACGGTTCTTGCAGCTCACAGCGGCACTGAGTGAGAGCTTTGCTTCTTTTGCTACCAGCCTTCCTGCCATGCTCAGCACCACAGTTTCTGAATGCTTTATGGATGTTGAAGGAACAGTGAACAATGGGTCTCTCTCCCCTCAGTTTCTTAGCTCTGTCCTCCAAATGTTGCAATCTGTATTTTTTTTACTGGAGCAGTACGAGGAGGAATTTCCTATCTCATTTTTGATGTGACAGTGTTGGGTAGAAAAGTCCTAGTTTTCCTTTTGCCTGCAGTTTATATGTACAAGACAAAGACCAGCAGTGTGGGGTGCTGGTTTGAAAAACAAGTTGCATGACCCCAGCTTGCAACAGGTCTGCAGCCATTTACTTCTCTTCTGTTGCCCACGTGCCACACGCTGCAGTTGCTGGGCATTCACAGAGCATGCTGGGCTCCTCCTTACAGTAACCGGAGACTCCCCATCAGCAGCTGGAGGTGCAAAGCCTCTGACACAGGACTGGGCTGGTCCAGTGCAGCCCAAAAGATAGCAGAATTTTTGCACTGCTCACAGTGTGTGTTTGATTTCCTTGCCCGGGTTTTTGGCTTATCTTCAGATGTTACTGTCAACTTTTGCAGCCATAAAGGCAGGAGGTTTATTCCTCCCACAAGATCTGGAGTGACAGCCCCATGTGTGACACTAACCTTTTGACAGAGAATTGCTTCAGTGTCTCTTTAAGTGGGTGTCCCAGCAGCACAACACAATCTGGAGACAGCGCAACCCAGAACTTTTGACAGACAAATCGTCTAAAATATGTGGGATGTGGCCTTAAGTTAAAAGGAATGAATTATTTTGTCACTTCTTTGGTGGATAAAATAATTCTCTTGTTCTCTTCTTTAGCAATTTGCATTTGAATAGGTGGATCTGTTCTTTACATTATTTTTGAGAGCCTGCATTTCCCAAATTCCAATTACACCACTGGGCTTTCAAGGACAGGAGTGAAGCCAAAGCATTTCCATCTAATGCAAACATGGATTACTGGAAGGATGTTCTCATTTTTTAAAAATGCACTGGGAGCAAGAGCCAGGTTTGCTAGCACCTTCTCTGCAAGCCATTGCTTCCTTGGCTTGATGCATGCAGAGAAAGAAAACCACACCAACAGGAAAGTGCAGAAGTTCCTGGAATGCCACAGCTTGCAGAGAGCTGAAGAAAGTGCTACCAGGCAGGCAAGCACACCCACGGCAGCTGCAAGGACACCGTCTTGCAGTGAAATCCAGCATGCTGGTGGCTGGAGGTCCTTCTCCATCCACCAACCTGTGGTTGGTCAGCTCAGTTCTGCCTCACCTGCATCACTGGGAGACCATCTCCAAGATAAAAGATCCAGTGCAAGAAGGGAAGATATTTAATAGCACCGATGTGAGTGGAGCTGAGATTTCAGCTGCAACTAACCCCAGGCAAGTCCAAGTTTCCAAATGTTCCAGGTGTGGTTCCAGGAGGCATCTTCAGTTCCAGGAAGGAGACCTCTCTGGTAGCACAACCAGCATCCAAAGCACTTCTTCCTTAGAGTAGAGACGGAAACTCCAAGTCAACCCAAACCATTCTTCCAGCCTATGGATACAAAATTACTGAGAGGCTGAATTTTGTCATTGTATGTATGTGTGTGTGTATATGTATATACACACATAAAGTTCATCGGTACTTCTCAGGAAATACATGTAAAAATTATTGCCACCACTTCTCCCTCCCCCGCTCCCAAAATTTTGGGGAGTCTGGGGAGCTACTCAAATACAAAGTGCGAAATCTCAGTGCATGCTGCCGATGCTCCACCTGTGCAGAACTCATTGCAAGCCAGTTGATGTACTTAGGGTGGTTTGGGAGGGGAATCTATTAGAGAGAAAAAGTACAGAGTAGAGTTAAGAAGCATTTTTTTTCCCTTCTAACTGCTCTCCTTTTATCTGCTCTCCTTCTCATGTTTCTGGGCTTTTTTTTCTTCTTCCTTCTCCTTCATCCTATAGAAGTAATACTGAATGCTGATGAGATAATAAATGGTCCAACCCCAGGCAATCATTTTCGGGTAATTAGTTCAGCTACTGAACTTCTGAGAGTCATTTTTTCACCTGCCCAGCCAGAAAACTTGGGTACTTAGTTACCCCATTACCGCTGAGTGGTCTTTGGGGCAGGGGCACTCAGCAGCACATGTACTTCAGGTCCTGGATATGCTATGCAATCTCTAATTAAGCCTAACTGTGGCCTGTATTTAGCATTTTATTTACATTTTAAGGAATTCCCTACTTGTGCCAAACATCTCATCCCAAAATTCATGATTTGTTGTAAACTTCTGTGCACAATCACACCTGAGCTCACAAATTGGTTCAGGAAAGAGGAATAGCACTGCTTCGGGGAACTTGGGGGATGCCCGTTGTCTCTTTCACTATAAAAGTTTCAAAATTTCCCCTGGAAGGGATGTTTGGAGAGGGGAATTGTTGCATTTTGCTTAATCAACCTCACAGGAGAGCTTCCAGATCACTTAGCTCCTCTTTGCTCCCTGATGAAGCCCCAAACACCACGCATGGGCCTCGCTGCCACACAGCCCACAGCTGGGCTTTCAGGAGCACTGGGTTTCCAGCTCCCTGCCCCATGACAAGGAGCCTGTAGGCCCTACAGCAGTCAATCTGGAACAGAGTGCCTCAGAGCTGAGGACTCACGGGCTTCAACTCCAAAGGAGCCCAAGTGATGGAGGAGCCTGGATCCACAGACCCTGAAGCCCCTGCATGGTGGTGAGGACCCATCACTGGTGGGTCCCCAAACCTGCTTAGTTCCCAGAAACATTCTGGTTCCAACTACTTGGTGTTTTTCAACAGAAATCTCTTTCATCAGAGAGTTCCCACCCAGCTCTGGGGCACCCTCAAAGCTTCAGGGCTGACCTCTGATGAAATTAAGGGAGATTTGGGCTTACAGATGTAAACCTGCTCCTTCGCTGCAGAACATGGGACAGCCAGGGCTGTGGATGGGGAGAGGAAGTTCCTCGCACGGCAGTAATGCAGGCTGTGTAACCTCTCCTCTGACACCCGTCAGTGTCAAAAGCAGAACACGGGATTAAATAAACCAACCATTGTCTATTTTGGTATTGGCAATTCCCATTTGATACTTGATAGGGTCAAAAAAGAAATTGAGCATCCTGGAAAGGTACAGAATTTGTCAGGCATCTGTGTACTGCAGAAATGAAGGAAGGACACAGCCACATTTCTGCTTCCACACGGCTCATCTTCAGAAAGTTTTGTTTCAAATCTTTGCTGTGTAGTCCCAATCCTTTTTTTTTTTTTCCTTTTCTTTTTTCTCCTCTTAAAGTCATCTTGGGTGACAGATGTCACTGGGCCTCAAAAGAGCCTCTTGGATAAATCAGTAAATAATATTCATGAAATAGTATGTGCTAGCATATCCTGCTTTTCTTTTTATCAGTTCTAACAATACTGAAATTCCTCCTCCCTGAGACTCAAATAAAGCCCACAACAGAGGGTTCACATTCAAACTCCAGTCAGCAATTCAGAAACTAACAGAGAATGATCTAGCTGATTTCACTAGGGACCTCCATATGGTGATGAAATTTATTCTGAGACATGTTTAGGTTTTGTACTTGTGGGCACTATACACAAACCCTGAGAAAAACTGAGGGTTTTAAAGCCGAGCTGGGAGTTTGGAAATACAACTCCTACTGAAATAAGTGGATGTGGTTTGCCCTTAGATCTCCGTCATACTAGAAGCTGGATAAAGTCCTGTATCCTGCACATTTATTATTCAGCCAAATTAAGAATAATCTCTTTCAGCCTTTTGAGTCACCAGTTCACTACAACAATTTCCCAAGACATATTTTTTTAGACAGTAGTTTTGCTCTTATACCCTGGAGGTAAACATGTCTTCTCCAGTCATAGTATTTTTAACCTTTAAATTGTTTTGCTGGATTTCATTTTTTAAAAAAGTACAATAGAGAATTTGTATTCCCCAACCCTTCAAAGCATGTAACAAATACATATTTTTAAAGTATGGTGTAGGTGTGAAGTTTGTATGGCTTGTCTTCAAAAGCAAATAATACTGATTCACTCTAGTTTTTCTCCTTACACTTTGAAAAATTGATTGATTCTTCTCTCTCCCCCCGGGGGGGGGGGGGTTTTTTTTTGCCTGTTTAAGTACAGAACTGGTGTTTTTTTTTCTGTATTTTTTCCCTTCAGACAGCATATTTTCCTGATGGAACTCCCCTCCCCCCAATACACAATGTGCTTTTCTGATTTACCAGCTCTAGCATTTTCTCAACAATCATGTGAGCAAGAGCAAGGACTGAATATTTTTAGACACTAGAACTAAGCAGATGGCGAAGGATGTAGAAGATCAATAACTCTAGTTTTTGTAAAGTTTACAGTTCTGCTTTTTTTTTTTTTTCCCCAGTGTATTTCAAAATGCAATGAGAAGAATGTAAAATTTCATAGAATGAAATGGGAGCAAACTGCACTGACCTGGGTGCTTTCTACAAGAACATTTTTCGAGCAGATCTTTGAAAGCAAGCCATGCACTTGCTCCAGCTGTAATTGTGAGCTCTCCCTCTGTTAATTTAATTGTACTCATGTTGCTGGTTGGTAAAAGGTCTTGGACAGATGTGTGTTCATCTGACGTTCTTCCAAGCATGTCTGCGTGGTCAAACTTGAAAGGTTTTTGGGAGCTGAAAGTCATCCCATCAGGAACCAGAAACAACACCATCTGCTTTAGGTGACTAAGCACACTTGAAGAATAGACACCTCCCTCCTCCTGGGCTAGAGCATCCATGTTTCCTTGGGCTTTTCCTAGAGAGTAGCCCCCCTTCTGAGGTGCAGAGGAAGGGGAAACCATAAAAAAGCTCTGGCCACAACACAGTTTTCACTGCCACTTCAGGAGCCTCAGGACTTCACTAAGAGCCAAGCAGAATCAGGCGCTGGCTCACGGGCTGGTGTCAGGGCTGGAAGCGGGGCCTCCTGCTCCAGAGCAGGGCCGCTTCAGAGGAGAGACCCATGTCTTGCTTTCTGACCCTGAGTGAGTCCCTCTGTCCTGAATGTTGTGAACAGCTAAAGGCCAGGGACAAAGAGGCTGGTCGGGGAGCTGTAGCCTGTCATCCATGGCTGCTGACCTTTCTGGCCCCTAACTTCTGCTCGCTAAGGGAAATGCCCGCACCCTGCCAGCGACGAGGAGCTGACTGGGGCCCCGTCACTCATTTCCATGACTTTGGGAGCGGGGCAGTCCCTAAAACCAGGATGCTTTTTCTTTTTTTTTTTTTTTCTTTTTTTTTTTTTCAAGAGACATAAGGCAACTGAGGTTTATGTGGTATTTTTAGGGCTCGTGAAATCCTCGAGCTGTTTGTGCTCGATGCTGGCAAGGCAAGCATCACACGGCTTCCATCTTGTACTCAGCAAGGGCCAGGGAGCTTGGGGGGCCAGGACCACCAGCCTGCAGCTCCTCTGGGACCACGAGGGTTTCCGTGCCTCAGGCCTTGCTAGCAAGGCTCCTCTCGCAGGCAGGAGGCCGTGAGGAGCCACGTGGCCCAGGGTGGCGATACTCTTCTCGCACCCTCCTCAAAGAGTTACAGTGGGGCTTCCAGCTTCCAGCCAGATCTTCCCTGACCAAAAGGGGGCCCGCTAAAGTGTCTCGGTGACACCTCTTGCAGCTGTCCCCTCCGCCCGAGCAGCGTCAGCCTTGGAGCCGGGCCAACATCTACGTGTGGAAGCTGTTCCCTCCTCCAACCTTCTGGACCTTAGGCGAAAGAGCTACTAAATGAGCCATACTGACACCAATACCACAATCAATTTGTTAATAAGGATCAGAGACAGACTCCACTGCTGGGAGGAGGAGGAGAGGGGAGAGGAGATCATTATTTTTAATTTAAATAAATCAATATGTTAATAGGGAAAAGGATGCACGCCACACAAGGATGGTGGGAGGAGGAAGGCAAATGAGTACAGCTCTTTTTGGGGGGACGGGAGGGTGAGGGGGTGGTACCATGTAGTTTGTCATTAGCCTGGGTTAAAAAAAAAGGAAAGAAAGAAAATATATTAAATATAAAAAGAGTGGGAGTAGACAACTTTAAAAGTCCAGTAATAGCAAATAACTAATTATACCCATCTGAGTCTCCGGAGCGTGCCTGGCTCTTCTCTTACTTTAAAACAAATTAAAGAAAAAGGAAAGCTTGATTCCCAGGAGGGCTTATCTAAGGCCTCTCATCTCCAATACACATCTAAGGGGACAGGGAAAATATCTTTTATCACTTAAATCTCCCTGAAATTTAAGGCCAGCTGGGAATTTTTTTATGTGGATATGATTCATTAAATTCGTATCATTCCAAAGAAACCTTCCTGCCGGTTTATCTTTGCCACTGCAGTCATCTCTCCAGAAAAGCACAGTTTCCTGAATGTTGTCAACCTGGACAGCTCAGTTTTTGGCTGAAGGTTAGATTTCATTCGGAAACTATGGAACTGGCCCCACATTTTTCTTTTCAGGGAACTGGTACGTGCAAATCATTCTCTAAGGTAACTTTTTCCCCTCTGCTGAGACAATAGGAAAATCCTGCACCGCTGTACCGGTTCCAGCCATTCGGCTTCTCAGTCCTGAGAGGTGGGGATTTTTTTTTTTTCATGATTTGTTTCAATATTTATAGATTATACTTGGAGGTTTAGTGTCTTCGATCAAATATAGGTACAAGCTGGGCTCCGAGAGCAGGCTCAGAGAGCAGCCGCATCCAGCTTCTGCTGGGATCAAATGCAGTAAGTTTGTGTTTCGGCAATCTTTGGAGCTGCTCTGCGGTGCAGTGATGTACGAGCTGATAAATAGCGGGCTGTGGCGGAGTTAATATCGCGGTGTAGCGTGCGGCTGCCAAAACGCTCTGAGCAGCGCTCTGCGGAGTTTTCTTCGCAGGCAGGGAAATGTATGTTTTACATAATGAGCTTCTTCATATATCGTGCCACAAAAGTTACTAGGGAGACGGTCCGTCTTAAGCGCGAAGAAAAACAAAGGGAAGTTCACGTGGCAAGATCGCTCCTCGCTGGCTCCGTCTAGCAGCCGATGCGGAGGCTGGGGAGGCACTTCCAAGGGCGATGGCTTGAAAAGCGGAGGCGAACCAGGGCACCCGGGCGGTGGGGAGCGAGAGGCTTTGGGAAGAGGTCAGGTGGAGGGCAGGGTGGATTGAGTTCAGGGGCGGCAGTGGAAGAAAGGACGCGCGGCCCCGACAGATGCTGGCCGCGTTGTTCGGCGCGCTGTCGGGGGGCACGTGAGCGCCATGGTGATGGGTGCGCTCCCACATCCCGAATAAAGGGAGCCCCGAGATGGGGGGCTCCGGCGAGGGGGAAGGAGGACGGATCCCAGCCCAGGAAAACGCTTCAAATCAGGCTGCGCCTAGAGCTTGTGAAATTAAAAATAACTGCTGGTGGTGGCACAGAAGCAAGTAACCCAGAACTCCCTGAATTTACCCCAGAGCATACAGCTTTCACCCTGGGAGATTTCTTTCCTCTGAGCCATTGCGCAGACACAGCTCTGGCTTTTGAACAGCTCCATAGGATGGGGGAGAGCATATCCCTGGGCTCCCTGTTTTAAACACTTCTTTTCCTAAGCAGGTACCTGAGCACGTCCAGCTTTTGTGTTTCATCGGGTATAAAAGTTTCATTTTTCCTATTTCCTGGTTTGCTCTGGAGAAGTTCACAACTTCCCTATATTTTAGCTCTACTTGTTACTCGAAGATTTACAGTTATATTTCTAAGGTTCAGAAAATTCAACTCATGCAAATATTCCTGTTAGTAAAGGCTGTATTATCTGGTTTAGATACAGATGTAGCCCGGGGATTCAAACTAGGCTTTTTAGCACATTTCCAAAATTCTCACAGACCTCCACTACCTTGAACACAGTAAACACGATTAAAAGCATCAGCTCCTCTCACCAGATTCCTCTGGGAATATCAGATCTAAAGTAGATTATTAAACTGAAACCCTGCTTTTCAATTCAACCCAAATTAGCAGCCGGGATCCTCTGGTCGTGACTGGAAGCTATCATCAGCCGTTTGGGGCCAGATTCACACAGGAATCACCGGCAAGGGCTCATGCCACAGATTTACTTTGGCTTTCCGGCTATTAAACATGATACAGCTCTCTGCCGATCTCCAAATGAAGCCAGTAATATTAGCTAGCAACCTGCACTAAATATTCATAAATCTTATTTTTTTAAAGCCTAGCAAAACAGTAAAAATTCTCTTGGTAGGATATTCCTCGAATTACAAAACCTCTTTACTTATTCAGTAATGGCTTTTGCTTTAGGACTCCATGCTGTCAGCACAAGAACAGTTTTTACCAGCGGCCAGTATTTTTTTTGCTGCTGCCTTTGGACCAGCAATTAGAACAACTAACAGATATAGTCCAGACAATAGCCAACTTATCAGCAGAAAAGGAATTTGCATTTCTCTCCACATGCCTTATATTAAAAAGATTCAGTGTTATACAATAATCAACACTATATAAGCGAGTTATAATTTTAAGGTCTTTAGAGCAGCGACCTTTTTTTATATTGTACCTGTACAAATGCTTTTAAGGTTTTTAAAAGGTTTTGAGCCTCCTGTTCATAGCTTTTGACCACTTTTATGATAAAAGTATCAAATTATTACTTATATGTAATATATAATGTATAGTTATTTTATTATATACTAATATATATACTGAAATTAATACTGAAATATGTACTATTGTATTATATATTATGTATTATGCTTTGTACATTGTAACCTATATATTATATCTTATATATCATATATTGTGTATTACATAATGTTTATATCTATGTATTTATTATATAAAGGCAGTATTTACTCGTCTCCACACATGAGCAAACATGTTTTGCACATATATGTGTCTGTGTGTTGTGCATACATACATCAGCAGCGCGCTATCAGTGCATAACAATACTGGGAACTGCTGGGTTTTAAGCATATGGTTCAGAGGAATTTCTTTACAGATGCAGTAATTACATAAACAAAATAGATTATGAAAGTCTACATTGGTGTCAGGTGCTTTCTATTAAGGAAAGCACTATGAAAAAAGTATTAGTAGCTGAACCTAATTATTGGTGATGAAAGTCATTTCATTTCAAACATCCTATTAACTAAAATCCATACATAGAAAATATTGGCTGCTTGCACCAATCCCCATTATAAGAACCGGTGAAATCCCTTTGCAAAAAAAAAAAAAAAGGGAAGACTACAGCTTAAACCTTAAGTACTTCGATAAAAATATAAGATCGGTTTCATCCCAAAGTACAAATCCCAATCTTCATCTAAAACTGCCTGACCCTAAAATATATTCAGAGCTTGTTCTAATCGCAGGAGATGTATTCTGAATAGGACAGACCTCTATCATCTGCTAAGTCTCTTTAAGTCATCGTTTTCACTGTATCTGAAAAATTAATTCCTTTTCAGAAATATTCTCATCTTCTAGTAAAAGAAAAAAAAAAAAAGAAAAAAAAAGAAAAAAAAAAAAAAAAAAAAAAAAGAAAAAAAAAAGCTTTTTTGATGTAGAGTGACAGGATTATGAAGTGACCCTTCAGGTCAGAAGGAGACTTTTCCTTTTCTCATCAAGGAAATCAATTTCTAAGTCCAAGTCTCTTAAAATAATATATTCTTGTGGCACGCATACAGCTTTTTTTGATCTGCTATGAAAAGAATAAGAGGTAAAGAGGATCAGGGGTGGCGATGGAATATTATAATCTGCCACACTCACACATCAGCCTTTCACTAAGTAATTCCAGATAAATTGAGGATTTACATATTTAAGATTAAATGGGGAAAGAGTAGCAATGCATAAATAGAAGAATACAAAGATACAATTTCGGGAAGTTAACTCTTAAAAACTTAATGTAACTTGGTGTATGATACCCTTCTCTTGTCCCACCCCACCTTTTTTTAAAGCATATCATGTTTATTAGGAAATAGCCAGGATAATCTCTTTTAGATCAACCGAGCACAAACACAGATGCCTTAGGGTTTCTCTCCTCCACCCCTCCCACCTTCACTACTGAAAAAATACCAATTACCATGACAAGAAACAGTTAAATGCCTCCAAAGACACATACACACAGCAGATGGAAAACAGGAGGAAACCAGCTGGAAGTGTGTTTCCCTTAGAACTGTTTTTAACAGCCTGTGCACAAATAATGTCTCACTAATACGCAGATAAAAATAAAACATAAATATTTAAAAGGTGACTGGTCAAAGCAACAAGATGGCATTTGATATGGGAACTTTCCCTCTTCTATTACCTTTGCTGTCCATACTCCAGGTAATGGTTCAGAGACGTCCTGAACCAGGTCTGTGATTCAGGGAGAGTAACTTTAACATGAAAGCTCTGGTAACGGCAGTAACCTTTTGGTACTGTTATTTGTAAGGCACATGTGCTTGCTTTGTTTTTTATTACTCACCTGTTCAGCCTTTGCTTTTATGTCGAGCTTCCTGTGCTGAGGGCTTTCCAACACAGCCTCCTGGTGCTGCATGCCCCAGCTGAGCTCCAGGAGCTGTTGTTCACACCGGTGCAAGACAAGGAGGCCAGCCTTTAAACGGTGACTTCTGCGCTTGGATGCTCAACCAGAAGCATTTTAAAGGAGCTTGTTTCCCAGAAAATGCAAAGCACTTACTTTCTGATAACAAGGATATTTTAAAAATGTCCCACATAGTAATCTGATTCCTGTAATCCATATTTACCAGCAAACATCTTGGCTTGGCCCCTCCAAAATCCACACAGTATCCACATGCCCTAGTACTGTTGCCATTACGGAGAACAAAATCAGTGGAGGTGAGGAGAAATGGAAATGCTCATGTCCCTTTCTCACTGAAGCAATATAAGAGAGGGCAGAAGAAAGTGCAGACCATGCTTTCAAGAAATAACAGGGACTTGTGGCACTATAACCAAGGCAAGGGCAGCTAGCTGCAGGGGCAGTGAGGATGGGAAGCCAGCAGTTCTTCCCCAGTATTCCCTGGGCCAGGAGCATTTGAGATATATCCTGCTTGTCCTGTCTTTGATCCTAATGACTTAATTATCAGCTAGAACAATCTCAAGCATGGCTTGACAGTTGCTTATTTAGATCCTTCCTTTTACAGTTGCTTCTCTGCTGAGTCCCATTAGGCAGTCCAGCACTCTCCAGGAATTCAGCAAAGCAGATCTTTAGCTGGTGTTAATTGTTCTAAGTCTGTTTACTTCAAAGAAACTACTCTACCTTACAGTGCCCAGAAATTTGACCCGGTTTCACTTCTCTGCTTTACGTGGTTTCACTTCTCTGCTTTACCTGGTTTCTCGGTGGAGGAACAGATGCATTCCCTATGCTCTGGGTCTGAAGCTTTAAGTCATTCCACACATTTCTGAGAATCTAAAAAAATGTGGATTCTTTGGAACAAATACATCCTGAACACGATGACTTACAGCAGTGAAAGAAGTTACAAGATTCAGAACATAATGGAGAAAAGTAGCAATAACCCAAAGCCAGAAAGGACCAGAAAATCCTCTCATTAGACATCTAAATGACAGGGGAAGACAGGTGAACATGTTAGCACTCGGAGGAATCTTGGCCTGAATGGCATGAGGCCATCAAACATGGCCTATTTACAACCAGTTACACAAGTAATCTAGACTGATCTGGCATGAGCAAGGATTTAATGACTGCGACCAGTAAAAGATGGCTGCATGTCTGATGAGTCTGAATGTGAAACACATGAGTCTGATGGTGAAACACAAGAATTTTATTTTACTTTAAAAAAAAAAAAAAAAAAATCTCACATGCCTTCAGCACCAATAGAAGCCAGTGAGCCTTGGCCAATACCACTCTGTGTTTAGGTAGAGTCTGAGTCTGGTTGTAGGGGACAGCTGTAGCACAGGCAGTAGCAGCAAAGGCACTGGGAGGTAAGGAAGGAGGATAAGTAACTGGTGGTCTTTGAGGCAAAGACAGGGAGAGAATGGTCTTACTCAGGTGGTATCAGAAGGGTCAGTGGCTAAGGACAAGCACTTCTCAGAAGCTTTTCTTGGTACAATTCTGGCAGCACATCACTTGGCTTTGCCACAACATTAGCACCATTTTAAAGTTGTTGTTTTTAGTGCTTAATTTCCTCATTAAAAGTCTACAGAAAAAGAAAGATGTTTCCTCTGATGTTTCTTTCCCCCATGAATGAACTATACTTTTGTCTGTTTTTATTTTTGTACTGCCATATTTATACCTAACACCTTCAAACACATATTATTTTAGAGATCTGATACCATCTAGTGTTATTGCTGGCTTTTCACATCTTACACTTATCAAGTAACCACAGTCAGCAACATGTCAGAGTTCATCACTGCACCACGTCAGTAGTAAAATAAAACCTGCTTCCCACCCAGTATCTATATTTACACACCCCACAGGTGGGTGGTGAAATTTACAGTTCATCTAGGAAATTTACTCTTCTTTAATCTCTGGAAATTAGTTTATCTCTATGTATACTTATCATTATTATCTAGTGCCTCGCCACTGATTTGTTTCGGCCCTTGTAGCAAACAGGCTGGGATTATTAATAATAAACGCGCGTATTTATAAACAGCCTATGTACAGTCTTGGGCACACAAGGGTCAAGGGTGCATTTACTTTGAAGCAACCAATATTTCAGCCTGTTGTTCAGTGAATTAGATGAGATTTTAATTTGCAATCAGTAGTGACTGGTGCAAAGTCTTCCTAAATATTTATAGTTACTAAACGCTGGTGCTGTCTAGGAGGGAGATGCTTGTATTACTTCATACCAAAAGATCAACAAGAAGAGCCAGTCTCTGCTGGACAAAACAATGTGTTCATCTGTTTGGGCACAGAGAGCTTTAAAACACAATGTGCTGCTGAACCGAAAATACACAGAAATACAGTACATTCAGAAAGGTGAAAAAGAAAGAAAAAAAGAAACAGTGTGGTTAGTATTATAAAAGGTGGTGGATTAGTATCCATGGAGACTCCTTTCTTTTCTTTATTCACCCAACATCTACCGAACGATTGGTGATTTCTGTACAACATCCCAACACTGCCTTAATTTGGACAGACAGCAAACACCTTTGTAGCTAAAAGGGTAGTTTGGACTCCAAGTCCCTCAGCTCAAGCCCTCTCTTGTATAATTGGGATGTATGTCAGTTATGATAGTAACATCTGCAGCAGGGCCCCTTGCCTACTTTAGAAGTAGACTGGTGGCCATCGATACTTTCAAGTCACTCAGCAACCTAGAAACAGTAATCTACAGGAGGTTCATGTTTATTGCTACTCCTTGCAAGCAATTTGCTATCTACAAAGGACATTATTCTTTAAGGATTAAGTGCTTCATTGGAATCAGAGGAAGGGGAGTTTGTTATTTCACAGCTTTGTGTAACACAAAATTAGGATATTTTTCAGGACTATGTTTCAGTTACTTACGACTGCTGGCAGTGGGTACTAAATCCTTTTACATGTTAAAGGTGTAGTTTTCTGTGATGTTTACACATGCTAAATTCCCAGAACTAGGAAACAGATACTTATCTTTTAGGAGCACTCTTCTACGCACTACTTTTTACTGTACAGGCCATATGAATGAGATCAGCTTAGAGGGGAAACACACTTTTGTGCCTCTAGTAAGAAGGTAAAGAACAAGAAAAAGAGTGACAAGGCTTTTCTAGAGAGCACTGCCTCAGAAAATTGCAATGTTGGTGTGTGAATATTAATAAATTTTTATATTAGAGAAACAATGCAGCAAGTAGGAATAATTGCCTCATGCCTCTATTGTTTTCAAAATGCATGGTTAATTTATAAAGCAACCACTAAAAGTTAGTACATTTCATATGCGACTGTCCACACTCAGAACAAAAGTTTGTTGAACACTGAGTTAGCTGAAGCACACCAGCCACAATGCAAAAGTAGACCTGGGCAAATCCACCAGACGTTGTTGCAATTGATCAACGGCTTGACAACAATGGTAGAGTTGTCAGAGCACGCTGCAGCCCGCTCAGACGTGGTTGTGAGAACAAGCATTATGGAGAACTTCAACAAAAAATAACAAGCTTCTACCTTTATGGAGCTCAGCTCTGAGGGGCCACAAAGAGGCCAGATCCAGCAGAGAGGCTGCCCACAGGCAAAGGGATGGAGACGAGATGCTGGATACACCTGTACCTATCACAAAACCTGCACCCCACCTTGTAGCCCCAGCTGGAGACAGATGAATAGGCACTGGTACTACTAACTCAGGGATCTTTAAGGGTTCACTCAAGCCAATTACGCTACGGTAACATAGAGGTTACAAAGACAAGAAAATGTCGATACCAGAGAGGGACAGTCACGGCCCCAGGGCCAACCGCTAATGAAAATTAGCAACGCGTGTCCCTGTGCCTACTGTGTGGGAATTGAATAACACCAGTGTGCACGATATGACCCCAAATGTATTTACTCTTCCCATTCCTCATGGTCATTTTACCCCTAGCTTCCCCTCGGTTATTTCAGTTAAAACTTTTTTGATCTCTGTGTTGTGAAATGTCTACGGCCATGCTCATTCTGTTTCTGCCAGCGCATGTGCAACTGTGCTGTTGGGAAGTTTTCAAGAGGCAGGCCACCTGGAAATATAGTGTTATGGTTTTATTGTGTGTTTGTTTGTTTGTTTTTCTATAGGAGCATTTTTCAAGTGTTAAGAATTTTCTTGGATATCATTTTTTCATTTTTTTTCATGAAAAAATGTTGACAACTCTTATTTTGAAGCAGTCTTATCAAAGAAAAAAAAAAGAAAAAAACAGCTGTTTCAAACTCTGAAGCAAAGCTGACTAAAATATCTCAAGTTTTTTTTGTTCTACTTAAATGTTCCATTTTCCTCTATATGACGAGGACTAGAAGCAAGTCCTCTCCTTTGACTTGGCATTAGACTTTTTGGGGGGTGACATCTGTTCTGACTGATGCCTTGAGGAATTCCAAACCACAAAATCCCCTCATGCAAGCACAGAACTTCAATGTCACCGGCACATATAGCAACCATCATATTTATAACAGTTTTTTGACAACAACGGTTCAGCCTACCTCAGCTGATATCCCAAAGTCAACAACATATGCCCATTTTTTTTCACTCTTGTAACACACGTGGGCTTTTCAGCCACAAGTACTTTCTGTGTTTAAATTAAACATATGATATAGCTATAAACTGAAATGCCTTCCTTGTGAAAGGTTCCCTGATAGACTGCAATAATTATTTGCTTTTACATAGTTTTAGAAGGTATGTAAAAGCCTCTCAGTTTGACGCAGACACAGCTTGGGTGTTTTTATTTTTAACAAAGCAAGCTCTTGAAGTATCCTTATTTTTACTGTTTTGACTGTATTACCAGCTGAAATGTGAATATCCTTTGAGATCCATCATGTCACCTATAGTTATCTGAAATGCTGCTCTTAATTCATTGTACACAGAAATAACTATACAAATCCAGTCTGACAGTCTCATTTTATATGACAGTTCTCAATCGCATGGGAGATGTGTACCACCAAACTGTATTTACTATAAACGTATATTAAAAACCTGTTCTATATGAGTACTTGGATTAGAAAACATGTTTCGCGAATGTGTCTACAAAAGCACAGTCCAATCCATGTTCCTTGCCCTAATACAGATCTAATAAAAAATGTCCACAAAATTCTTAAGGGTTTGCTGTCTTTCAATTTCTCCCCCTCAGGTGCTTCCCTCCCAGGGGACTGGTTGTTTTAAAAACAAATCTATCTACGAGTCTTGTTTTTCCTGGAAAAGCTCCAGATAAGCACAAGGTGAAATCACTTTTTTTTTTTTTTTCCTCATCAGAGCTATTTCTTTATATCTTTGACATTGCTTTTATTCTTTTAAATTAAAAGAGGGAATGTGTAAATCTCCGAAACTGCAGAAGCCTGAATTGCAGCTCTGGCTGGGAAAGGCCATGGTTTACAGCAAAGCTTATAGCTCTGGAGACGAATGCAGGGGCTCCCAGCTCACGCAGGACGTAATGGGCTTTCCAACCCAGTGCCTTAATGGCTCGTTTCTCCCTGCATAGGTGTGGCCACGCTAATGCTCTGGAACAGTCTGGTAATGGTAAGTCATACGTTGTGTGGACAGGGTCAAGGGAGGAAAGGGGAAAACATGCCATTTTCCATCACTTACCACCACTTCCCAATTTAGAAGTGAGGCAAGGCCTATGGAAAAAAAGGCATTACCTAGCACAGCACACCTGTGTTCTCTCCTGCCATCAGGCTGCCACAGCTACAATAACATGACTGGTACAGGCTTCGAAGCAACAGAGCTCTATCACCCAGGAATTCAGCAGGGGAACCTTCTGGGCTGTTGTGGAGCATCTAGAAAGATCTACTTTAAATTACTATATGGTACCACAGCATTCCAGGCAAGAGGCATGCTGCTTTGTGGAGCTGATGCAGGCCCCTGCTCTCTGTAAGGTAAGGAGTGCATCCGCACACGCTGACTGAACCACGGCAAAGCCTAGAGTTGCTCAGGGCTTTCTTAACGTGTTTGCATAATTGTGGTTTTTCAGACCAAAAGTGGAAAGTAAACTTCATAAAAGCCTGACCTGACGGCCTTCACAGCTGGAGCATGTTGGGAATCACTCCTGGCACCGAAGAGGTTAATTGCCTCCTGCTGTGAGGTAGGAGTCTAGAAAAGGATACCACATTTGGTGGGAATTATAGTAAATGAGGTTTTCTTTATAGCACTGCTCATTCTCAACATGTTGAAAGGGCATTAGTTCACAGTCACTTTCTCTGGAATTATCAAATCTGCTCAGGAAGCCTTCATTAGGATATTAAACAAGACTTAATAAGTGAAAGTGATTTGCATCGCTGATAATCGTGTGCATTAATCAAGCAAGCTTCTGTCTCTCCCTCTGCAATATGTTTCATGTTGCATTGTAAAGCCTCTTTAATTCTGTGGGGCTTCTTAAAAAGGAAATGTTACATTTAGAAAGCCATTTTTAAAATGATTTACTTAGCAAAGATCACTATAAATAATGTTCAACTCACTCCTCAGCTTTAACCATCAATATAATTAATACTGAGGGGTTTGTATCAGGGATATGGACCAGATGTGTTCCCATTTATCAGATATAGATTGCACTTACTCTAATAAATGTGTTTTCATTCTGAGTAACTTTTGAAACCAAATAACTGCATGTAGCACTTTAATCTGAAGTCACAATTTTAAGCTAAGGCATTTATTTCTCATGCCATGCGGGACTGCACAAGCTTTCACTACATCATTTCACACGCCAGAGTCACACCCGCAGTTCTTAATGAAATTGTGTGGATAATATCCCCCACTGCTCAGTAATTCCAAGGTAACTTTGGATGATCTGCTCTTAGGTGTAATTCATACCTTGCGTTTCTCCAGCATCTTCCTTCCCAAGATCTCACAGTGCATGGAAATAGGTTGAATTTTCAGAACACCCCACAAGACAAACATTTTGCACACTTGCAAACTGAGACTCAGGGCATAAGCATTTTTGCCTATATGAACAAATCCTTGAGAAAACAGAATGAGACCCTTAAAAAGCAAAAGTCCTATTCTGCTGCTCTTGCCACTGCACCAGTGCTGGCCACCCCTTCTAGTACAAGCCCACACACACCAGGAGGGCTCTACACACAAGTGCCACCTGGACACTCCACAGCCAAGGGAAAAAAATTAATTTCTCTAACATGGAAAAAAAATTGTCAATATCATTATTTTTCCACCAAAAGTCTCACCTAGGATAGCTTTAAGGAAAATCATTTCACAAGAGCCAGCAGCCTCTGTGAAAATATGGCAAAATGAATAATTATTGCTTATAGTGCAGCAGTCAGGAAGGACTAGGGTTATGGTCTGTAAATATACAATAAGGACCGATACTGTAGTTTAAGTAAAGAATAATATTGGTGTCAGGGTGAAAAAAAGAAGCACGGCACCTAAATTAGCCCACCCATGGGAGTGACCTCTGATCCACCAAGCTGATGATGGTGGCAGGAGGTGCTTATGCATCTATTGAGGTGGCCAGATTGGAGTCTCAGCAACTGGGATCCAGTTAGGCTACTTGTGATACCTCTGTCCTCCTGATCCTGGAGAAAAATCAGAGGAGGAGATTACCTCAGTTGGTGGGAGTACACGTTCCTCTTTTTCTGTAGGTCTGATGATTTGGTCCACTCCCCAGGAGAAGCAGCCATTGTTTCTCAACACTTGTTGCATGTACTTTTTGCAGTTGTCCTCACTGCATCTCATGGTATTTACATCCTTCTGAGACCTGCAAACATCATATAAGAAACAATCACTGAAATTAAGACCACGAGAGTACTTACAGCTTTCCAAAAAAAAAAAAAAAGCTGTTTGCTGGAGATCTTGTTTGCATTCACTGAGGCTGAGCACATTGCTTAAATGGAGCTAAAGAGATGATGTTTCTATAAAGTTGTGGAGGCTCAATTCATTCTAATGGCCTGAAACATGAATTATGTGCCCTGCTTCACTACCTTCATGGATCAGTAAGCTGCTATAGCTCAGATGGAAGCATTTATCTGAAGAGAGAAAGGCGTTATTCCCCGCTTACCGCTGATTTCCTGCTATTTGTGTCTATATAGGTGTTCATGTGTGTTGCTTCCCAGATATCAGGTGTTAAGCTTCATAGGTCTCTCTGACCAGTTCCCTTTGTTTTCTAGAGTATATTTGAGAAGACTGCCATCCAGCAATTCTTTTCTGTTTTCAATCTCGAGTTTTATGGTTGGGCTATTCATGTGGGTGCGAAGCTGTGCCTCGAAGCTTTGAAATCAGTTATGTGGATTCACTCTGATGATAACCAAATGGGAAAAATATTTCGGTGTCCACTTATAAGAGCACAAATGCAACCATATTTTTTCCCTAACTGCTGTATAAAATTTTTAAATTTTCAAAATGGGGAGCATGACATTTAAGCACCCAAATCAATGCTTTGATCTTTAGATGGATTTGGCCATTTATTTTTCCAGTATGTTGGGAGTTGCACTGGAGGTCAGTGTGGCAGGCTTGCCCAAGCATGGTCCATTACCCTCTGCAGCAGCAGCAGCCATGGAACAAAGGGACCCCTTCATTATCACGCACAAGGAAAGCCCTGGCAGAGGCTGAAAGAAGGTAATGAGTATATCTACAGTGAACAAATACAGTGGTGTACAAAGATACCCAAACTAGCTCTAATTGACAAAATGCAGTTTCTCTATGTGGCATTGCGCCGTGCCATGTAAACATAGCCTAAACCTGTGTTTAGGGTGGTACCTTCCTGGGAATTCTGGGCAAAGTTAGCTTTAGGGCCAAGACTCCCTCCATTTAGCTCTGACAAGTGCAAGATTTGAGCGAAGGCTGATGATATTCCTCTATTCTGAATTATTGTTGCCAACTGTATCAGACTTAAAGCCCCTGCTCCTGGGATCGTATGATTTGCTGAGAATCTCTACTCTCATTTAATAATAAAAAGGTAATTTCCATCAATGATGCAGAGGAAAGCTTGGAAGCATGACCAGAATATGTCCTGAAACCTCTCCTCTCCTGCCAAAAAATCCCTCAGAGGTAATAAAAGGAGCCTAAAAGGTATTATTTTTAATCTTCCAATATTTAAGCCAATGACATAATTCTCTGCGCTGCAGAATCTTATGATTTTTGAGCACTCAGAAGTATTAATAATGCAGTCTAAAACAGATATTTGTGAAAAGACAGCACTAAATAGCACAGGAGAGAGGCAGATGAGGCCTTCAGAATAGCAGAGCAGGGCAGGGGAGGGAGGGAGGGAGGGGGAACGGACACACACGCTGTACTGCTAAATAAAACAGGCCCTGGATGCTTCTCTGTTCAGTGGCCAAGTGGAACGAAACGGCCGGTGTCCATCTACGTAAATTTGCTCTCCCCCCAAACGGGGTGGCTGCCTTCAAAACGCCCACCGGGACAAGTCCCTGGCTAATGCAGGGGAGCCATAGCACTGCTGGGAGAGCACTAGTGGGTGTAAGCCACAAGCGAGCCAAGAAGCCTGCTGACAGTGGAACAATATAGATAGTCACATCCTAGCGCCCAGCCCCGCTTTATTTACTGCCATAAGCTCCTGGTAGCATAAGAAGGGAACAGCGCAGGGCTGCAGGCTCAGGTAGCTGGGGAAGGGGCACGTGCAGAAGCCCTGACACAGCGGAGGCTGTGATGGGGCTGCAGGGTGATGGGAAGGGGTAAGAGAAGCACGAAGCAAAGGAGTGTCTGGCAGGTGGGAAAAGAAAAGCACGAGGAACTAGAAGGCAGCAAAATGTGCAAGCCTCTTAACACAAAGCTGGAATGATTTTCTCAGCCGAAAAGCGTAAGTGCCCTTTTCACTATAAAACATTACCACATAGCTTGTTTCCCACCACCTCACCATCTCTGTGTTTGTAGAAGTTCCCTGATAAATATAAGCCTTGCTAAGCCAGATCGACATATTACCCAGGAAGAATTCAGTACCAAATTTTAATTTGTTTTCCTTTACACATCACATTCAAAACTCGGGCAAGATGATACCAATCAACTGCTTTCAGGAAAACACACACACACAAAACCACACAGAAGACCTCATCTATAACAAGATTGTTGATTTAGGTTTAATTGGAGCAAATGCTCTTATAAAAGGGAATCGTATATGATTTCTCAGCCTGCTAAAATTCATGGGTAATATTCTGTACAATTTTAAAGTGAAGGAGTCTGTCCAAATATAGGGTCTGACTCTGTCTCCAATGCCTCTAGCTTCCACTCCCCCTCCAAAAGGATAGCACATTAGAGACAAATACTCAAATTTGGAGCAAAATCTGGATGAGGCGTTTTTGGAGGACTCATCTCATGGCCTGAGGCCAAGTCTAGTAATATGTTTTTATAACCATAGGGCGCAAATGCAGAAGGATCTAGGCAGAAACATTTTTATTTAGTGGAAAAAGTAGAGCAGAAAACTCTGGCCTTTGAGACACAGGAGGAAGCAAGGAAGTTGATGGAGCTACCATAATCAAAGCACCCAGACTCTGCCAGAAGCCTTGGATATCACCTGTTTTTAACTGTGCAGGTCAGAAGGTCAGATATAAATTGCAATAATTACTTTCAGAAATTAGAGCAAGCATTCAGCAGTAGTGACATGGGCTTCTCGTAGAACACGGGTCTGATTCTGGCGATCGTGATGTGGAAGTAATGATAAGAGGAAATCCTTTCAAGGCTTTGTGCAGGCCTTGCCACAGATTCCCCCAGCCACCAGCTTTCTCACTGTCATGAATTAATTAATTGCTAATCCCTGTTTGGTGGCCCAGTTGCAGTGGGATCCTCTCCCACAAACCGACCTCTGTAGAAACCCCACTCCTCTCCCCAGAGGTCCCTTCTGAAACCTGCAGCAGACAATAGCTCACTGGTAATTTCTATAATGATGTGCCAGTGGTACTAAGATACTTGCCTTCTTGCTGGGAGCACTTGGATAACCTGTCAGTGTCTGTTATGTTTCCATGTCATATCATATTCTGTGTGACACTGCCTACAGGGCTGCATATATGGAGTTTCATGAGCCCCTTTCCAGTGGTCATAGGCGGGTGTTTGGAGCAATAATTTTATTTATTTATTTATTTTTTTACAACTTTTGGGGAAATAAAAACCATTTTGGGATTTACAATAATAAAACCGACCTCAAACAGGGACTTTGCTGTTGGCCTGATGTGTGGCTCATCGTGAAAAGGATAAGAAATGTTCCTGCTGTCCTTCACGGTAAACTATCACAAGGATCCAGCAGCCACATGCAATTGAATTCTGGCACAGCGATCAACTCATTTGTACTCATCTTTCCTGTCATTTGCCTTGTGATCTGCTTAGCAATGTCCTCTTGGTGAACCTGACATTCCGTCCTAAATCTACAGGTCTTAGATATTTTGCAGCAGTATTACCACTCTCACATGCTGCAAGCTCAGCACTGGTGGTGAAAAGAAAAGTACTCAAGTAGGAGAAAAAACACAGATTAACCAGCAGATTAACCAATAAATAAGCACACAACTGACTGCAATTACTAGCAACGAGACTTCATTATAAAAACAGTAAATGGAAGAGAACCATTACAGTCAATTTTTCAAAGTAGGCAGTGTTTTGGGTTTACGTACCCTAGTACAATAGCAACTGCATCTTTCTTCCTGTTGGAGGTGGACTACGGATAGAGAGGAAGAAAGAGGAAGGAAGGACAACTGGTGTTACTCACTTTCTATTTTGATTAAATCTGGGTAATGCATCTTGTTAAGGGAAACTTCAAATACCAGTAAGGACCAGACCGAAATTACCAAGATTGTAATAGTTCAAACCAGAGTTTGAACTACTTTCACACCCAAAATGAAAAGTATTAAAAACTTCTATGGATTGGTATTGGTTTATACACATTTATGAGGAAGTTAATCACTGTTACACCCTTAAAGAGGTGAGGATAGCCTAAGGGACACATTAGGGCTGAAAAATGACGGTGACAGAGCCAAAGATGGAACCAAGTGGAAACAAATCCCAAATCTTTGCTCTGACAAATATTTAATACTTCCCCTCAAATGTTAAGAAGCCCAGTTTTCCCGGGTTATATTACCCTCCTGGGTTACACAGCCTCTTAGTGGCCAAAATATAAGTTGTATCAAGCTCTAAGAAAAACAGCAGGTTCCAGAATGGCCCGTGCTAGTGAAAAGTAGAGATTTCATATTCATTTGCATGTCATAACCTCCACCTCCAAAGAAAGTTGCTCGTTTCAAAAATGATTTTATTACAAAAACACCAGAAAAAGACTCCTTTCTTAAATGAAGTTATAAAATGATTTTTACCACATCCTTCCGCGTCTCCCTTTTCTACAGATCAGAACGACAGGAACCAGATGCTAAGCCAGAAAGGACATTGTTCCACCTGCAACATCTGGCTCGTTGGCAAGCCGTATGGGAAGCTTCAAAGTTGCATCTCTGCCTCTCACATGGTAAGGCTGCTGGTCGATTGCTTTATCTTCCTGGATGTAATTTTCCTTTGATTCACCTATAATTCTGAGGAACTGATGCATTTGTATCCATTTTGAATAAGGTTCTGTACAAATGCCACATTTGATCTCTAGGCAGATCCTTTTATTTCCTTTTATATGTTCTCTACTTTAATTCATGCACTAGCTTTACTGCTGCTCGGCTACATCGTGGTTGATACTTGCACACACGCCATAGCCTTTTTTCCCTACATGAAGTTAAATATCCAGGCTCTCAGCCATGCAAAACCAAGTAGAAATTAAAATACTTTTCTTAGTATTTCTCCTTGCTGCAGTGAGGTGTTTTTAGAGGCGAGGTAGCCTCCTGTTACTTACTAACATTCCTGAATCATTTCTTTACTCCTCAGCCCTCTTCTATGAGACTTTTTCCACCTCTCTGTTTCTTGTAAGCATTAAATCAAGCAAGTTAAACATTAAAGTCACTTTGACACGAAGCAGAAAAAGCAAGAAGGCAGTTAAGACTGGGCACCGCACTCCTCAGAACCAGCTGCTCTAGCAAGGTAACAACAAATTTCAGCTGGTCCCAAGCACTTTGATGTCGAAGTAGCAAAAAGCCCTCGTCCCTGCAAAATAGTGAGATAATCCCGACAGCGGAGAACTACACAAACCACGTACATACAGCACAACAGTGTTCTGACTGGGCTCTCTAGAGGGTGCTGTGAAACATTCTGTTAATTAATAGGAAAGGAGTAATAATTCATTAGCATTCATTCATTTCAGATTTAAACCCTGATTAGAAATGTATCCTGCCCTACAGCTATCTTGATCTTTTTTTTTTTTTTTTTCCTCCTCTGTGTTGGTATCTGTAACAGGGAACGTGATTTCCCCCTTGCTCTGCTCCTCTCTTCCTCTACCTGCCTTGCCATCAGACGGAGGTCTGTTTTCCCAGCTACAGAATTCCTGCTCTGAGGTAGATAACATCTTAATGTGGCATGATGAGGTGTGGCCTAAGAGAAGTATTTTTTTTCCTGAAAGGGCCATTTTTTTCAGGTTCTGTACCTGGGGCCAACCAAAACCCAGAAGCTGCTTTGAACCAACATAACCCATGACAGCAGGACAAGTCATTATTCCACAGAAAGCAATTAGTGCTTTCCAGGAAGTGGCACAGAAGTACTTGCCTCGTGTATTTGCTTTAAACACACTGGGGCAGGCTCAGTTTCATGGTGGGTGGACGTAGGTCTACTCCTCTGCAAGCAAATCCCAAGGAAGAGGGACTTGCACCTTTGCCTATGTCTAAGTACCAAGCTCAAGGAAAAATGCTTTGCAACCTACAGTCATAAAAAGTAAAATTAGTGGAACTGAGGAGTGTAACTGGCAGAAATGTACCACCCACTGCAATCCAGCTTCACAAAACTCAGCAAGAGTAAAGGAAACCTACTGCTGAATTTAAGTTTATTTGAAAATACAGGCAGAAAAAAACCCAAAACTGTTTTGCCTCCATGAATTTTACTGAGAAGTTGTGATTTATTCATCCTTCAGCAATTTGCAGCTATAAGTGAGTTTGAACTCATTTATTACTTTTTTTTTTCACCCATTTTCCTCACCTATGCAGCTGGCTGTGTAGGAATACAAGTATATGCTGGGATGGACTAATTTCTCCTGCAGTCTGTACAAACCACCTTCTGCAGTCCAGCGCTATGGCGCCCACCATCAAAGGAACACACGTGGACAGCCGCAGCACGAGGCCGTGATGCTAGAAGTGAAGCTGACTCACCCATGTGGCAGCATAAAGCACTGCTCAAATAGCAGCTTGCATCACACCAAACTGACACCAAAGTTACTATTTCAGTACAGAAATACGAAAAAGCTACACACCGCAGTGATGTAGCGATGCCTGGTAGTTAATAATCTCTGTTATGATGCAGCCACAGACATTTGGTGGAGAAAATAGTTTGCCAGCATTATTTGCTTGACTCATAAAGAAAATAAGAGCCAAACACAATCTGAGAGCAATAGCCTCCATGGGAACCTACATGTCTTTTCCTCTCTTAACAGCAAAGGAGCCAACCAGAGGTTCAACACCTGGAGCCTCCTCATATGGGTGGGAAAGAAGAACCTAATCCCACTCAATTCACCCAAGAGCAAACAATGAAAGGGAAGGCATGGGTGTCTCTGGCTGCCAAAACATCCCAGGAGAACTAAATTCATGCTGATTGCAGTCCTAGGAGTGAACGAACAAATGCTATCAATATGTATTTAGTAATACGCACTTTTGAGAAGCAGAGGGACAGCACTCCTAACTCCGGTGGATACTGGGCATCCCAGATTCCCTGGGTAGGTGTTGGCTGGTGTCAAGTACTGCCCAGTCCTTACGGGCCAAGTGGCAGCAGCTGGCTGCCTCCCCACCCTCTCATGCCTCTTTCTGTCCAGGTGAACCAAACGACTACTTCTCCCACTCTGGAGGTACCATCCACAATCTTCTCTCAAATTGCCCAATTGGCCAGTACAGTTAAGTCCAAACAGGAGAGGCTGTTCCCAGCCTTTATGTATCTTGCTCCAGACTGGAAGAAAGTTTTGTATACTGAAAGCCACACCTGATTTTCTAGCCAGACTTAGAAGCAGATACTATTCTTCTAAGCCTTATCCTTCTCCCAATGTCTTCTGCACACTTTCATCTCCTGCAGAAAGTTTGTCTTGCAGAAGGGTATCACCTGGAAAAGGGAATGGCCATGGAGAAGATTCACTCTTTGCAGGAGATCCCCTTTTCTGCTATCATTATTAACCAAGAGATTCATTAATTCTGTTGATAACGTCACCTGCCACACAATGCTCTCTGGTATCTTGAGGAGAGGTCACAAAGAACAGCCTAGGGTCTGGGAACCTGACAGGTACTACAAAGCTTAGACTGCATAGAAGACACCTGAAATGTAAAAGAAGTGTAAAAGAGGTTTCCTCCAGAGTCACAAGTCATCTAAGTGCCAGTGAAGCCTCTACTTGTGAGTCCTTCCCTAATGCTGGTGGATTATGTAGAAATACAGGGGTTTGGTCAGACCTACACCGCCTTGCTCAGCTTTCTCAATACATCTTTCCTCTCCTGCATTTTTAAGCTACGTAGTGACCAGGGAAATTCTACAACATTGAGCTTTATCCTCTGAATAAAAGATCTCATCTTGTGGTCTAAAAAGACTCGGTGTTTCTCTCCACATATATGATTTTATGAGTTTTCCTTCCTCCTTTATAGTAACGTCCAAGTTCTTCAATGGTCAGACACCTCGGGCCTATTTTTGAGTGTCAAGGACCACAAGAAAATAATCCCCTGTGAAGTGTGTGTGTGCTCAGCACCTTTGAAAATCAGACACTCTTGTGCTTAGCTATCAAAATGACTGGCAGTAGGCACATCTCCAGACAGTGTGATCTATATAAAAGTTTTCCTCCTTCAAAACCTTGTCACTAATTCCAAATCACATTCCTTCAAAGCCCTGTCAAAAATATATTAAATTTCTACACAGTTCAGTCCAGCTTCTCTGCAGAAGAACAGTTTAATCCACCCTGTTCAGCCTGGTTAGGCTATCCATATTCTCCATTCAATTACGCCAGCTCTATTTTTGATCACATCAGCACCAGAACAAACATCATTTCTCAGGCACAGTCTCAGGATATTCACCTTTCAATGTCTCCACTCAAACTCTTCCATCTTGATGCTTTGTCTTCTGTTCTTCAGTCCTCCTACACTTCCTATAATTTTCAAGATTTCTTTCTCTGTTGCCCTGTGAGACCTTCCTCCACTGAGGCACTTCCTCACAGTGTGCCTCAGAATTCAGTGGCAATTCCTCTTCTCTTCAGCCATTAACCTTTACACATACATTTGCAAAAATCAACATCATCCTGCCTATGAAGGCAGTGACACTTCTTTCGTAAGCCACTGTTTATATTTCTTTCCTCTGTGTAGTCTTTCCCAGGAAAAATGGGATGACATAAGGTGTCAAGAGTGGTTAGGGAATTCTCCCTGTTTCTGTAGAGTTTGCTTACAACAGGCAGCCTTGCACGTGCGCACCCACCCACACATAATATTTTTATAGCAAATGGACTCATCTAGTAGATGCAGATCAAAAGGGCTACACTGACCTGTCACATATCTACCAAATGCCCAGGAGAAAATCTTGGCATTAACCTTCAATAAATGAATGGATTATATCGCAAATAATAAAATGGCTAAATATAGCCACAGTCTATGAATTAAACATTGCCTAACTTTGCATGATGCTAATTTATTTGGGCATATCTTGATGATTGTGCTGTGACTGTGTCCTTCTGAATGCGTTTTAGTTGTCCAGTGGTTGTCCTTTACAATCCAGCTGCTGGCTACAGTAAAATATACAGTAATCCATGTCAACACTGCATACTCGACTATACACGCATGGTGTATGGACACGGATTACGTTTTGTTTGGTACAGGTAGACAGACAGGCATACATGTACACAAGCACTCACTGATTTCAATAAAAATACAGCAAAGCTCGGTCTATTGAAACAATTAGAAATGCTGCCAGTAGTGTAACTCTGTGTGTATAACAGGTCTGAGACTGAAGTTTTATTTGCATTTCCTAACAATTAAGCATTAGCATTCCCTGTGCAGAGGAATATTACTTTAGTCTCAGGTGTAAATCTCTATATTCGGCCGTCTGTGAAAACTGGAGGCCTCAGCCAAGATAAAAGCAACCTTTACTGGGTGCTGTACAACAACAGAAAAAGAATAAGCTGCTGCTCCAAAGGTAGTCTAACCCAGAAAAGAAATGACAACAGTTGGAAAGCAGAGAGAGGGGACTTGCCGAAGTCCCAGACGCACGACAGTTATTCTGCTCCTGTAGGCTTCTGCCTGAAAACAGGACGAGACTAACACCAGACAAGCCATGGGACAGCCATGGAAGAGGAGCAACCAAGCTCCAAAGCTCCTTCTGGCAGGTTGCAGAAGGCCCCAGGCCAAACCAAGAGGATGTGCTGAGCCTGCCCCTGGCTGGAGTGCCATCAAAAGGCACTCGTTCCAAGGCAGGGAGATCCCTTCCTGTATGCATATAGGGTGCACATTTATCTAAATGATGCTTAACATTACAAGCACCTTAATATCTACACGGCACAACTAGTTATGGCACAGCCAGTCCTGTATGGCCTATGACTTTGTCTCCACGTGTTCATTTCAAATACAGGTGCACCTTGAGCTCCATGCTTCTTTTAGCCAGAAAGGCTGTTTGATCCATAAACAGGCTTTTCACTCTTTCACTACTCTTCGAAGCCCATCTTTGGCTCAGAACTAATTATTGAGTGGGACTTTCAAATGCTCCATGAGGCTTTTTTCCCCTCTCTGCTCCCAGAGCTTCACCTAATGCACCAAGGAAAATGTGCCAACACTTTTGCACCAGACATCATGCACATCATCAATGTGAAGCTGACCTTTCTGCCAAGACACAAAAATTCACAGTTGCTGCCTTCCTTGTGTTCTAAATGGACAGTCAGTCACCTGGAAGGAAGCTGCAAAGCCAAGCAAAGAAGATATATTTGCCATTGGTCACTCTTAGAGAAGACTAGCACCCAAGCCATAGCAGCCTAGAAAACCTACTGGACCAAACCAGGCACAAAGTATTCTTGTTTATCATGCCTCTCCCTTAATTTCAGCTATGCAAACCCTGCTGAAGCTTCTTGGGCACCACTCTCAATGGATTGAGCCATGTAGATCATGGCTGGAGAGGGCTTTGGCCCTTCTGTTGAAATTTGTCTTCAGTGCTATCACTATTACCATGTTTTTCATGGTATTTTCTTTCCCACGCCAAATACGGACTATTTTGTCGCTTTAAATCTGCAGGTAAGAAGATTAGCCAGCTTTGGAACATGGCAATGTGCTTTTGAGCAAGTGGCAAACACCATCTCAAACACGCAGCCCTGAAAGACGTGCTCAGCAAACTCATACGGCTTTTTGGGAATAAAGAACTGAGCTTCCTATTGCTCTCTCCCGCATAAGTGTAAGGCTCATTACGGAAGCCAGTTTCACCAGTTCACCCCCATGTTTACCAAACCTACATACTGAGAGCCCAGAGAAATAAAAGAAAATGCTGAAGTGGATAAAATAATAAACATGGGAAATTGTATGTTTAATTCATGCAGCAAATTACCAGAGATTACTTGTACAAGTAGCCTGCAATGTCCTCAAAAATATTCTTTAACTGAGGAAAAGTTTTCTGACCTTTGGAGGAAATGCTTGCTTCTAGCTATGACTAAAAAGAGATTTCCTTCTTTCTCTGTTGTGTTAAGAATCTTTTCTTCTTATAAAGAAGGCACCACAGTGGTTTATAACTGTCATAAAAGCCTGCAATCCTTTTGAGGTTAAGCTACTCAGCTATTCAACTTTTACTACAGAAACTTTGAAATTCAAAAAGAAAAAATAATGTAAGTTTTTGAAGGACATGTGTTGCTGTAGGTGATCCTGTTAATTAAAAGTGATTGCCTGCTAGGAAATCATACTTTAAAAAGTTTCATGAATTTATTAGAACCCTGAAGGTATCTTTGTATGCACAGGGCTTTACATGCCATTTATGCAATTTTGTTTCAGATCTGTTTAAAGCTTCACTGACACTCCCAGAGCAGGGAACAGCACTGCCAGCATTTGTATGTATTTTGGCTAATTGAATTATGTGAAAATACATACTAATGAAGCTTTACCAGTGATGTTTGCTGAGGATAGTTTAAGTCTCATTTTCTTCTGTATTAGCAGTAGCTTTCTGCTGCAGATTTACCTTTTTGAAAAGTACAGATTCCTACAGCCTTTTGTGCAGAAACTAAGTCCCAATTTTTGTGGCTTTATTCAGAAAGTAGCTATGTGAATTGTATACGTCAAGGTATGTGAATATACATACAGCCTTTAACAGACATGAAAAGATGATAAACAGTAAACTCTGATTTGATATTAGAGTAGACTAGTTCGTTATTAGGAGAGAACAATTTAAAATGCAAAGTTAATGAACATCTATTGTAACAATTTATTTTCCTGCTACTATATTTACAGATTGTATTTTAATTGGTCATTACTTAATTATCCATTTCTGCACAAATCCATCTGGCAATATTCTTACATAGACTTTTTCTCAGCAATGCTTTGCTCCCCCTTGACAATGATGTTTGAGGAATAAATGATTGAGACGGAACAGTAGTTTATCTGTGTGTTTTTTTTTTAACTTGAACCATGGGAAATATCAAAGCTGAGGTATGTGAACCTCTTTGCATTTGAGGTGGGCTGGGATCCAAATCCCCACACTCACCAGCTAACTGCAGGTATCTCAAGTTTGTCACTACTTCACAAAAGCAATCAGCTAATTGCCTCATAAAAATTGCAATCGGGTATTCGCTGCTCGCATTTTCTTTTTCAGCTCACAGACATTAGAAAACTCTTTTTTTTCCTTCTTTTCTGTTATGTCATTTTTGTTCTTTATAGCATGTTGCATAAACTAACACAATATGTAGGCAGCACCCTGCCTCGGTATAATATCAAATATTGAAATGTTAAAAGGAAAAAATCAATCCTCTGCACCTCTTACCAGCCAAGAAAAAAGAGCTGAGGGAAACTAACAGGAGATTTATGAAAGTTCACCATACACTTTGATGAATATGTGGGCAGGTACTTTTGCACATGCTTTGGAATATGTTGTCTGTTACGGAGAAATTTATGCTCCCCAGGACTGACTTGGAATGATCGGTGATGGGGAGCTGTTGAGACCTGACTGGGCACTCAGTAGCGTTAGCGTTCATCTGGAGCCACTGCCCTTGGTTTTGCAGAGTTTTTCCAGAATTAGACTATTTTAAATAATGTCCTGGTGTAGCTATAGACAGTATGCATGAATTTAGAGAATAAATAAAAATAAAAAAATATTTTTTAAAAAAGCATGTTAATAGCAAGCAGGGGAAAGCATCATTTGGTATATTTTAATACTCTTCTTTAACTCTAGAGTCTCCCAAGTTATTGTTCTTTGTTTCATTAAAACTGGGGTTTAATTTTTTCAAGCTGGGCTTCCCAGACTATTCATGAAATTTAATGGCAGCATCTTTGAAAACTTACCTCTTTAGGGTTTGCATGTGTGTGTGCATGTGCATGTACTTCAGAGTCAAAGTTACAGGCTCGAGAGTCCTGACTGCATTTTAAGTCTGAAACTGCATTTATCTGATATATCTACCAGCTGCAGCATGAGCAGTTTGTTATGTAATGCATGAATAAGAGATGGATGCATCTGTGAATAGCAAAGCCAAGACTTAATACTTTAGAGGGGAATATAAAGTACAGCAAGAAAAGCAAATATGCAATTTTTCTGTCTCCCACTAATATTGGTTCTGTCGATCTAGACTATAATGTCTTTGAGGATTAAATAAATGTGTCAGTTCATCTGAATGACTGAGTGAATAATGTATTAATGTGCATTTGATGTGCACATTTACGAATATGTATCTGCCAAGCCCAGTAAAAACACCTCTTCCGCAGCGATTCCCCCCTTTTCAGAAATGATACCTCTTGAGGCATTAGAAACAAACAGGGCTTTTCCCTCAAGCACTTATAGTCTCTCTTCACCCTCCAAAGTAATCAGACAAACATTGTTGACACATCAGTGAATTCATCTTTAAATAATCTCTAACTCCCATAACTAAAATAGCAAGGTGGTTCAGAAAACTTAAATGAAAGAAGCCTGCAGGTTAAGGAGAAGATTTTGTTCAGTCACGCGAGACATACATAACGTAGAAGAAAGCATCTGGAAGGACCCCAAGCCTCTTGAATAATCTGTAACTTCTGACCAGCAGAAAATAAGCATATTTTGCAAGTGTCCTATCTATCTGTCACATCTCTCCACTCGGTGCTAGTGTCTTGTAACCATTTCTGCAGCAGGAGTCATGGCCAGTTCTACTACAAGTTCTCTGCCACCAGTACACACTCAAATACTCACCAGCTGTTTTGCTCTGAAAAGAAAAAAAAGAAAAAAAAAAAAAAAAAAAAAAAAGACAACCTGGTGTTGTTACCAAATGCCAAGACCCTAGTTGAGATGCAGACAATGTCTCCAGGCTCCCATTATGTTGCTTCAGCCCTGAGCTCTGAAGAGTATCGATAAGGGGCACAAAATGAAACAGGGAAATCAAGAGACGCTGAGTAATAGACCTTTGAATCTTTGGTATTGTTAGATTTACAAATAACACAAACTGGTTTGGGTAGAGAAGGGAAATCACTTTGTAATTCAGCACTGGCCTTGATACAATATCATTTCTCATATGAGGAAAAAAAGCATATTTGAACACCGAGAGTCATCCTGATACAATGAAAGTGAATAAATCATGGCTGCTGTATTAAAGGGTCAGCCTCTCCATCCCCGTGTAAAAGGGTAAGCAGTGTTCATGCTAAAGTAAAGCTTATCCACCTGAATGCATAGTGTATTATCTGCACATTGAAAGAGAATAGTTCTGCATCCTGAGTATTTTCCATCCTACAAGTTCCTCTTGTATCAGGTGTTTTTCATCTTTCTTTATATTTTGCTTGCAGCCAGTAAAAAATTTTGCTTTGGAACCCAGATGAAGATTTTAATATAAATTCTGGATTTTGAACAGAAAGCAACTCCAGAAGCTGTCAGCCTATTTGTTGTGCATGCCAGTTTGTGCATTTGCATGCAATTGTTTGGCTTTCTAGAAAGCAGGGATAGTTACTTGCTCTCAAAAACGTCACCAAATTAAAAATAAATAAATTTAGCAAAGTGTGCTGTGCTTTATTAAAACAAGCACACACACACACACAAAAAAAGATTTCACCCTATAGGCTTAAAATTGAAAGGCTGTCCTGGAAGAGACGCCTGGCACTCATCCAGCTGCAGGGCTTGGCAATCTTTGTCCCCGGGTGCTGTCTGTCTCGCAGGCATGTCTGGGATTGCCGTGCCTTTTCCTAAATCCTTGCTACATCACTGCCCTTTGCCTGTTCCAACAAAACTGTGGTGGCATGCTCGTTCCACCTCCCTGCCCCACCTGTGCTAGCTGCTGGTGTCCCCAGAACAACGGGCTTCCAAATGCCAAATAACTGCAATAATCACACGGTGAGTTTGGGGCAATTGTTTTAGACGGGCTAGAGACTCAGGTGGAGACAAGTGCGTTGTTTAGTTCAGAACAAATCTTCAGCATCTCTGTGCAATAACGAAAGCTAAAAATAATGCATTCAAGGAAAAACTGTGGTTTTGCCATCTTTGCATGACTCTGTAAATACATGGGCTTACTGTGCCACTGCTGAACCTGGAACTCAGTCTTCCAAGCACATCCTTGGCTTCAGGTAGGGTTTTTATCTGCCTGCTTTCCAATCACACTGCCCAGTTTGGCCCGCACATAGACTGATCTGTGCCTGCACAGCAGCCCTTTGTCTGAAGTGACTTGGGTTTTGTATTTCCAAGGTAGCAACCCTAGATGGAACAATAAATACTCTTTTCTGGCAATGTTTTTCTCCTTAAGATGGCAGCTTGCATCCCGTTATTTTTAAGGTAGTCCACTGAAGCAGGCTATTGCTTTGAGGGTAAGTCACAAGGCAGCCAGTTCCTTTTGTGGTCCCTGAGTAAAACACACCGTGATTTCCCACCAGGCTGGTATTACAGCACAGACTTAATCCTTTCCCAAAAGATCCATCTTTCTTGAGCCTCAGTTCCAACCAGTAAAGTAAGGGATGGGTCACCCAGAATTAAAAAAAGAAAACAGGCATGGCTCTTTGCAGCTTGCAGCCCTGATATAACAGCATCCCCGGCCTCTGGGGGATCAGGTAACAATGGGGTTTGATAATACTGCCGGAGTTTATTTGAGGGATGTTGACAAGCCTAATTGCTTGGCAGCTCTGAGCAGCTGTAGGGCCCCTGGCTGGTCTGGGGGGGGCATTAACTCTTGGCTTGCCTGTGGGGTTCCTGTCACAGCTGAAGTGTGGCATGAGGGAGGGTTACTGTGACACCGAGCTGTGAGAAAAACTCCTTGAAAGCATTTGAGCCCAAAATATGGGAAATGACTAAGATATTGAGAGGATGTGATGGTACTAGAAGAATGAATAATGGCTATCAAATGGATAGCAGGTCTAGAAGCAGGCTTTCTGCATGAGTTCTCTGCACATGTAAAGTAATGTGCAGCACCGTCAGTTCTTGCCATAGAAGCCTTTTCCTGTATTATCCAGATAGCTAGCTGCCTGAAAAGAAAGACCAACCAAGGCAAAAATGCCATTACAAATCATTTCTCTGACAATGAGTCAACTTCCCTCAGCAGTCGCTGCAGCATTTATTTTTACTTTTCACTGAACTTTGATTTTTAAAGCAAAGGGGAAGAATATATTTGATATTGTACTGAGAAATTGAAGTGCATGGGGAAATATATACCAACACTAGCATCACTGATTGTGATATAAAACTTTGCAGATGTTAGGATCTGTATCAGCTCCACTTTGTGTTTCATCCTCGTGGAAATGGGTCATTTGCAAGTCTAACAGCAGGTATATAGCTGTAACATGGCAGGGTAAAGTTGCTGTGGGAGTTTCAACTGCGTACTTCTGGATTATTTTAGTAAAAGTAAAGTCTTCATTTTGCATTACAGCAGTGGTTTTGCAAACAATGTAGTTATCTGTAGCTTTCTGTTGTGGAAAATAAAATCACACACAATCCTACAATTGTTTTGGAACACAAAAACCCTGCAATTTTCATTATACAGTGACTGTTTAATACACAAGTCCCTGAATTATGTCTTAAAATTTGGGGTTGGTATTTGTCATCTCACCACGTCATGTTTTGTGCTAGCAGAAGTCTGAATAGCCATAATTTTAGTGGAAACCAAGAAATCTACAACTCTTCACCACCTCTGCCAAAAGGTCTGCGTGGTGCTAACCACAATGTCTTGCTTTGCTCAATTCTGTGTCAGTTGGAAAACAATTTTTAAAATTTGGCATGCAAGGGCAGCTCTAAGTCAGCCCACTTAGCACAGCTATGCCAGGCCCAAAGGATTACTAGGATTACTATCTTTCACAGAGATCCCAGCTGTGGCATACAGTGTAATGACTTCTCCCTGCTGGCTACATGTGCTGTCCACTTTTCTACCTGGCCAAAGCATGTGTGTCATCTCCTAATAAGTGTCAAAAAGGAAACACATTCCTTTCCTTAATCTATTATTTTCCTTGATTTTATCCTTGCTTGAGCATTTAGGGTAGTGTTTTGGACTCATTCCTTCAACCTTTCTTCATGAAATCAGGAATTTCAAATCTGCACCATCTGTAGGTTCTGTATTTAAGAAATAATTTGTTTTACATCTTTTTACTGATACTAAGCCTTAAGTGCAGGGTTTTCCAGTGTATGAGCTGTGAACCATAGGGTGTCTGTGAGCTATGTCTAAGGAATGTCTAAGAAAAGCAAGTCTATTGCAAATAGTTATATTTTCTTTGCAAGAACCTAAACATTCACTGGAAAAAGTTACAAGGGTTACAAATAAGAAAAGCTTGAGAGCTACTGCCTTAGTGTATTCTTTCTGAGAAGGTAATTCAGGTAAGCTTGCCCAAAAGATGACACTCTGAGCTCTGAGAACACAGAAAGCTTCCTTTGTACAACTCGTGATTTCTTTGTGTTTGTCATTTGGCTTGGATCAGTGAATCCCACACAGTGCATCATTTCTAATAGGAATGGCCAGAAGTGCTTATATATCAGTTCACACCGTCTGCTATTCGGGTAATATTTTGGCCACACCTCTCTTCAGTGCAGGCCTTTGGATTTTTCCTTTTGTGATTTGCAATGCTGACTTGTGTTTTCTTGGCAATGGATAAACTCTGAATATGACAGAGCTATTTTTAGGTTTACATCAACATATTAAAAACAAAGAAATCTTTTCCACTAGCTATGTACACGCTAATGTACAGGAGGAGATAAGATTTTAGATAACTAGTAAACCCAAGTTGCTTTTACAGGCTCTCATGGCTGGCAAACTAGCTGCTTGTTTTGCACTGAGTAAAGTAAAAAATACTATCTGTTTTAAATAGCCTGTCCTTTCATCGCTTCTATGAGACAAGAATACTTTGTCTTTGTTTACTAGGTGTCTTGTCCTCTTAAAGTGCTGAGAGGATTGATAAAAGCTAATCAGTTCCAGCATTTAAGATACAGCAAATGACACAATTACCATCTGTGTATTAATGTACATTGAGGTGATTAATTTTATTTTCTTCCAGCTCAGTGAAAAAGAGCACAGTAAGGTAAAAGGGGCATTGGATTCCCAATGAGTATTTTCTCCTGCATCAATATTTTTCTTTGACCTGTGATGGTTTTGCTTTGATTAATTATTTTTGAAAGCAGCTCTTAATTACAGGCAACCCTACAACACACCCAAGATGGCATTTATGCCAAGATAGGGAAGGGTCAAAAAACTCAATATGCCAGCAGCATCCATGTGATTTCTAGTGCATGGAAAAAGCTTACAGTACTACGTAACACTCCGAGGTTACAGACATATAGCGCCCACAAAAAGTAATGCCAGTTTACTGAGGTTCCCTGTGATCCTACAGTCTTGTTTCTAAGTGGCATATTACAAACAAATAACTGCTTGAAACATTTCCAGGTAAATACTTTGAGGTAGAACTAATTTGGAGCACCAGAGATCTGCTCAAAATGCCCTCACGCCTGCATAAAAAGAGTACATTTGGCCATCTCTCATGTGGCTTGTAGTCAGTTATTTGCAATTCTTCCTGTCAACAGACCTATCCAGAAAACAGGGATAGTTAGAGCAGCTCCTGCAACAGCCAGGGATGACCTTAGCTTTAATCTGCTGATGCTTATGAAGTGCCTTAAAAGCACACACTTGAAGAACTGGAATTTTATTCTGTTGGCCATGAGCAAGTTATTCACATTCCTTGTCTTTTCAGCAAACTGGTTGTACACAACGGGCTTCTGAGGGAGGCACTGGCCATGGCCATGATGTAAGAGCACAAACCTTTTCCATATCAGGGAGTTCCCTACAGTTTCCTTCTGCAAATATGGGGAAAGGGATAGTATAAGGGGACATGACAACCCCACGGCCTTCCTTCAATCCCCAAATTCCCCAGCTCTGCCAGGGCAATGTGAAAAGCTGCTCACATGCTTCAGCCTAAGGAGAGTGCTCCAAACAATGCACCGTTGGCCCATGCCTGGATCAACATGCCTCTCTGCATCCCCACCAGCACCACCACCTTCCCTCACCACATACACTGGGACCTGCACAGACCACTGAACAAAGAGACTTTCCATAAAAACAGAGAAAAATGGGGAATATTGCAAAAGAATGGCACCATGCCCCCTTGAACTGTCAGCACATGCAGCAGTACATGGTCAGGCCTGGTGTGTCATGGAGGCCACAGAGGGCTCTGCCAGAGAAGGCCTCTCCAGATCAAGGCCTGCTCCTCATCCCCACTCGGCAGACCTCTGAAATAATTCATACTGTAGCCAGTAGATGTCAGCAAGTGATAATAAAATGCAGGCTGAGCCTTACCATACTGCCAGTTTGGGGCTGCTGCCTGTGGAGGACTTGGGGAGCACCACAGCGAGCAGATCTCCCCTGACACCTGCACATGAACACCCTCGGAGAAAGGTGCCATCTCAAGCAGCAAAACAGCATCCAGCGCAGTAGTCCAAAACAGCATCCAACGCAGATATAAAGGCAATTATCTTTGCAGCATACTTTTATATAAGTTAGACTTTAGTATAGCCGTAGGCAGAAGTGGAAATGGGACTGCATTCAACTGAGTAACATAGTGGGCCTTTGCAAAATGTCAAATATATCTGCCAATACTTATCAAAAACAGTACTTATAAACAGACGGTTTCATATCAGGACTTTATATCAACTGCTGGATACTAGAATAGTTTAGTCCTTACCACAGCTTACTGCCCCAGGCGGTAAATGTTAGCAGGCTCGCAGGCCATCATCCTGGCAGACATTTGCTGATTGCTAGCTCTGTTCGGGGCTCACCAGCAGAAATAAGGGTGAGGAAGCAAATTTTAATTCTGTACTTGTTGCGCTTCTGGATGAACAACTCATCCTGTCATCAAGGAAACAGCCTCTGAGCATTGAGAAGGCATGTGGAAAATTGTTGCACATTTGCTAGGATTTTGAAGGCAAGCCTCACAACTACGCTTTGAGTGATCTGTGCTTGCGCTGAGCTCTGCAGACCCCCAGGAAAGTATAACAAAGTCCAGTGTCATTGGGCCTGCAGCTGAAGTTTGGCATGAATCCCTGGGCAAGGGCATCTAGGAGTCAGTGGGTTACCCCACATGTATTTTTTTTATAATTTTTCCTTGCTAATAATAGTACCTCCAGTGACTGAGCTTCATATGATGGTTTGGCCTTACAACTTTAAAATTGCTGATTTTTTTTTTCTTCAAATATTTTTTTTTATTTTCTTCAAATTGGGCTTACTTTTTAAGTCCCAACTATTTGCAAAGAAATCTTTCTTGCATAGCTCAACCCTCTTATTTCATGGCACCTGTGTGTGTAAGCTGGATAACTTACATTTTTTGGCACTGGTTTGAACTTCTCATTTTAGGTGGTAGGAATTATGTGAGCCTGAAAATGTGGATTGGAATTTATGCAGAAAAATGCCGTTTTTTATATGAGTATGCCAAAGGCTTTGCCAGTTCCACCCCAGCTGCCTGAATTGTCACCAGCCACAGAAAATACCAGCCTCAAAGGAATTGCTCTTTGACATTTATGGGCTGCTAAAGTGAGGTAAGACCCAACCCTGCCCTACTCCTCGCAGGGAATTGTGCAGGCCCAGAGCACTTAAACTGTGCTTTAACAGATGAAGAAGGTGAAAGTGGATGAAAATAAGGATACTGAAATTCGTCAGTGTAAATTCTAGATGATGTCAGGCAGTTATGGGAAATTCCCTACTGTAAAACAACATATGGAAAGACTAATGGGCAATGTGGCCAAAGGGGCTGGGGATCACCTAGCAATGACTATTGCACTGGATTTAGGTCTACACAGATGGACAATAAAGCACAAAACAAAGGCAGGGTTAAAGAAACTCGAGAAAGATCTATTTTTTTTTGGTGGAAAGGATGTAAAAACATTGGTGAATAAAATTTATAGAATTAAAGTTGGAAATTAATAAGATCAGATTTAAAGACTAACTCATGGTAACATTTTTTGGGGGGTAGTAAATTGTAATTTTTTTTTGTTTTGTAGTAAATTGCTGTGGCTAATTTTTCAGGTTCCCCTATGCCCATGACGTACCATTAAAAGTAACTCAGAGTCAGAAAACACCACTAACATTAACATTCACCTCAATAAAACAAGACAGAGCAGTTTCCCACGGAGGCTGTTACATAACCTGATATTTTCTTTTATGCTAAATTAGTATTGCTACAGTAACCCGAAGAAAACATGAAACCAAGGATGGTTGCACAGGTGCTGATGTGTTTGGTGCTGATGTGTTTGTTGTTGTAGGGTCTCTCCTGAGCTCTGCAGGGCCCAGGAATGGATGCAGGTGCTAGGGAGGCAGCAGGGCCATGAGGGCTCCCTGTTGTCTGGCACCTCTGGTTGCAGGGACCCCCTCACTCTCTGCCCCTTGCCTTGCTCTGTATGATGCCGGTCTATTTATGACAAAATTTAGTAAGGGTGTTTTAATTTGAAGGGCTTACTAGTGTTGGTGTGAGGTTTTCCACAGGGGTCATACCCAGTTCTTAGGTCCTTACTTTCCCATCCAGATTATTCACTATAAACCCAAACATGTACTTAAAGGACTGATGCAGGTTTTTTGATGGCTTGGCTGAATAGAGAGACTTTTAAATGTGTGCTTAAATGATTTGTGGGACTGTGGCTTGGAAAATCCCTGGTTTCTCCTCAGTGTGAAGGAAGAATGCAAAAATGACGAGAACTTAGTCATGGAGTTTAGAGAACTACCTTCCCCTCCCTGAAAGGACATTCAGGGAAGAAGAAAGTGAAAAACGAACAAAAATTTTAAAAAGAAAAGAAAAGAAAAGAAAAGAAAAAAGAAAAGAAAAGAAAAGAAAAGAAAAGAAAAGAAAAGAAAAGAAAAGCCTCTCCTCTAACACTTCATTTTTATTGAAAATGTCCACAGGTTCCAGAAGAGTTTAATCTGTTTTCCAGTTTCCACCACAATAACAACCTTTCTCAAAACACCAGCACAGATGCACCATCAGACAAGATGTTCTGACAAAGCAGGAAACAACCTTTGCAGTTCAACAGGAAGAAGGTCAGATCATCTTGCCCCTCTTTCTGCTCAGAAAACTCAATGCTGCTGTAAGAACTCTGTTTAGATGTGAAAATACTCCTTGTCCCATGGCTGCTCTTCTCTTAGCATGTGGAGATGGTCCTACCTCAACCAGCAAAGCTGAGCCCAACAAACACATGGCATCACACTGCAGAGCATGCATTGTATTCTTTCTATACATCACATTCTGCCTTTCTTTTGACTTAAATGTCATGTTCTTCCTCCTTTAATTAAATATATAACCACAAATTATCAGTTATTTCTCTAGCCTTGGGTGTGTCAGATTTTCATTTTTCTTAGTAGTGGGATGTTTGACAACAGGTGGAAGGAAGAACAGCACTGTTCTCCAAAGGCAGTCTACATTTTACAATTCTTTCTAACTTACTATTCTCTATTCACACTATTTAGGTCTTTCACTGCCATTTTCTTTGTGCTGTCAGACTTCTTTTTTGATGACGAATTAATGCCAATGGGAAGTTTTCAGCTGTTTTTAACACTCTTTTTTTTTTTTTTTTTTTTTTTTCCCCAGACAAAACAAGGGTACATCTCAGCTGTTGATGCACAGATCCCAACAGCCTGTTATCCATTATCATTTCTGTCATTGTCAACTCCCCCTGACCACATTGGAGTTACCCTGAACCCAAATATCTGGTCAGGAAGAGTACACAATCCAAACTTCTTTTTCTCTATATTTTAGGAGGTGCTACAGGTTCAACATATACTTTTGTGCATACAACAGAAAGAAAAAATAATCTTTGAGAGACCTGGATTCCCAGTGCAAGGGAATATTTGAGGAATCCTGATATTTAGCAAGAAGGTAAGATTTCTAAAGAGCTGATAGTGTGGCAAGACTGAAGCAAAAACAAAGAGAAAAGACATCAACAGTTGTTGACATATTGAGGTTTATATCCTAAATCTGAGATAAACTGGAATTTATCTAAAGGTCAGAATAAAACCCAAATAACTCTTAGAGCACAGCTATTTGTCTTTATTCCATGTCAAGCCGAGTGAGTTCTGTGATCCCAGAACAGCTATTTTACCTGGATTTTTGAAAAAATATAGTTTAAAATGTTTTTATACGGAGTTAATGTTTGGAATTTTGAAGGAAGGGCAAATTGTCTAGGATTGTATTGGTTATAGAACTCAGACAACTTTAAAATTATCAAAGTTGGAGAGAACTACAAGTAGCTACATCAGGTCACTACCATGGAGCTCTCTAAAGATTACAAATTAAGTAGAACATGTCCAGAAAAATAGAAAATATGGATTACAGACTTGTTCTTGTAGAGAACACTCTCAGCTTCTACAAATTTCATTAAGGGCTTGATTGTGATACTCTTTCCCATGTCAAGTGGTATCTTAATTCTTCATTCCAGTGGGATAACTCAAAGAATTAGGCATTACTCAACTTGAGAAAGGTATCACAATCTAACCTTAAGAGCTGAGTGCTTTTAACACAGAACAGCACTAGGCTCATTGTGGAAAAAATTAATGTTAGACTTCTGAGGTGAATAATATTGTTTTGCATAAATGATATTTTCTACCAAAAATCATCTGAGGAATTGCTTAACTTTTACGCTAAAACCTCTTGGGGGAGGGAAGAATGGCTCCAGTTTCACTGCCTAAGTGTCTGTTCCATTTAAAGGATATTAGCTAGCCAAATGAAAAATGCATGAATCAATCAGCAACAAGGACCTTGATCTCTGAATGAGACAATGCTGAGCTTTGAGATTTATGGTCTTGCTTCCAGAATTCCATTATTTGGAGGAACAACAACAATAACAATGGGAGATGACATCAGAATAGCGAGTGTTCTTCTTTTCCCTTCTTTTCCTGTTGATCACAAGATGCTGACTTCTGTGTCATTCACCCCTGTCAAATGAGTAAATGTTCAGTGCTTTAAAACATTACCACATGCATGCCCAGTTCAAAATAAAATGAGAATGTCTTGAATGAAAGGGCATTATTGCTGCTTGCATTTTGCACTGCTAATTAGTTTATACACAAAGCAATTACCTATTGCTTACTTTTCTCCTGTGTTTGTTCTGCAGGCAGAACTCCTTTTGATTTTTACACAGAGAAATGTATTGTTGGGAGTCATACTCCACTGATACTGAGTAGACAAGGGTTTCTTTCTAAGTACTTGTGATTCTTGTTTTCCATTTCCCTGAATAACTGCAGTGGTTTTCTGTTTCTCTGAATAACAGCAGAAAATGTAATAGAGTTGCCCCTTATCTTTATGGTTTCTATGGTGGGTGAAGTTCCTTTAGACACTGCCTGGTAAGACCTCCATAGGAGGCTTCAACTCTTCTGCCACAACACTGAAAGGGGCAAATGACAATTAGGGGACAGATTCAGTGGAGGAAGCAAGGGCCCACATTAACACTGGCTGGGCATGGGCATGTGATATGCCTGTGATATGCCACACAACTGTGTGGCATCCTTCCCCACCCAGGCTAGAGCTGGATATCGTGCTAGAGAGAAGTAAATCATATTTCTATCCGGTCATACAAGGTATGTGGAGAACCAAAAGCACATAGATGTGCCCTTTTCTAGAGCCCGGGTCCAGAGCAACCTCTCATGCTTCCTGGAACATCACCAAAACTCTGCTTACATGTATATATAGAGAGAGGGGTTTAGATAGATATAGAAAGAGTTGACAGAAACACTAAGAGATTGTAAATTCAAGGTATAGATAATTAGGAGCCTTGAAAAATACTAGTTCTAGCAGTTCTTTTAGTATGCAACCACTTCTGGTAGGATAAATGTGCAAAACTAACTTATTGCAAAAATGTGCATACATTTGAAAATGACAGCAAAGATCAGATGCAAATCCAGCCCTAAAATCTCTCCAGACTAGGAGATATTTGGATTTAGGCTTTTTTTTTTTTTTTTTTTTTTTTTTTTTTTTTTTTTCCCAGTGCCTTATCTTGCCTGAATGGCTCCTCTCTGGGGCTGTATCCCTCCTGCAAACATCACAGTATAGCTCAGCCAGTGAGGCAGGAAGGGTAAAGGATACATCAGAGCAGGTGATGCACTCTTTGCTTTTATGGCCTCAGTCCCTTGCTTCAGCAAGTACAGGCTATCCAAACCCTTGGTATAAGCTTAAGAGGCTTCAAGATAAACAGCTAAACCCCTTTCCCTTGTGACAATGTCCTCTCGTGGGATGACAGTGAGTTTAACACAGAATAGATTGTTAGTGAGGTGAAGAAAGAATTACATCACTTGAAACCTCCCCACATCTCAGGAGTGACTCAGTAATTGGTTATCTGCAAGGAAAATGGCATCCAGAGCGAAGCCACAGCTCTGTAAATCAACGTGTGTATAGACAAAATAAATTCTGAACTGTAAAAACAGCATCCTCGTTGGCATAGAATCTCTTCTCAGCACCTTTGTACAAGCTCTTGTAAATAAATCAGCACAGAATGCAGCTCATTTATTCTACTAGCATAAGGAAAACATCTCCAAAGAAATTGGTATAGAAGCGTGCCAACAGATAAACATGTAATTTCTTTCATTGGATGCCAAATCCAGTAACAGGAGCAAAACATACTTATAGCTTTTAGACCTGAGAAAAATGTAGTAGTAGACCTCCTGATAGATCTTCTGTGTTACTTCTGTGTTACTAGTTTAAATGCTGTTGTGAAAAATGTCAAAGTGCTGGTGAGTAAATTGCAGTAGTAATGCTGCTTATAGTCATGAATGTACAGTGTGCTATCGCTCCATTTCCTTGGTGTTCTTAGGAGAACAATGCAGTGTGCCACAGAAAGAAAGTCATCCAGTTCATGGAAAGGAATCCATGTTTGCTGGCAGGAACCTCCCAGATTACTTAAACATATATTTTATATATATATATATGTATATATTACAAAAACATATAACTCCTTTCAATCTGAATATTTATAAAACATTTTCATTTTGAATTTTGCTTTCCTATAAAAACTTACAGTTACTATGTCAGAACATATGAGGAAGACCCATAGGCAGGAGAAAGTAATCGTCTTCAATATTTCTGCCCTGATGTATAAGCCACTGGAGTCATGAGGAACTTCTCACTTGTTTTGGTGAGTTCAGAATTAGACCATTTAAAACGCTGAGGTTGCCTCATGGAAAATTCTGAAAATACGCCAGATAAGAAACTGTTTTGCTTAGAAAAAGTATTAGATTTAATACTAAAGGATAGTCATACATTGTCCATTCTGTATACCTTGCATAAATTATTACTATTTATTAGCATGACTGGGGATGCTTGCTTAACAAGAAATTCATATGTTTTCAGAGTTCACTTGCTCCTGCTGTTTACAGGAGCAGTTTGCTGAGACCAGCAGTCCTCCAGCTTTTCAGGTCATTTATTTCAGACAAACCAACCTTCCCCCGTCTGGCTTCTGCTGCTGTCTTGAGTGATGTGGCCATATAGAAGGCACTTCAATGTAGGACATCACGGCATTGTCTGGTGGTGCTTAGCTAAGGACTCAATGCCAGTTCTAGGCAAAGCAATTTTTGAACTTCCAGAAAACTCAGAAGGTCTCAGACTGACAGCCAGACCCACCAGTGCACCTCATACATACCAGGTGCATCATGTTTTGGGGAGAGATTTGCAGACAGTGGAATGAACTGCATATTAACTCAAAACAAATCTGTAACCTTAAAGAAAAAAAGAGACTCATGCTTTACAGCCTTGAAGAATTAGAAGGTTTGCACAGCTTTGGGAAGAAAACCACAACTTAGGGGAAGGGCAAACAGTAAAGATGATCAGGAACAATGGTTTCCACTTTTATTTTCTACATTTGTGAATGTGTTTTTCCCTTTCTGAAACAGAATAAAATTTCTTCCCAAATTTTTATTGAAATGAAATGCTAACAGAAAATAACTCATTAAGATTTTAAATGAAAATATAAATCAAAATATATTTTTTAAAATTTCAATCTGGTATTTTTTACTTTTTTGGGGGGGGGGAGAGGGGGGGGTGTGCGGGGTTGGTATCAGCTTTCAATGAGTTAACGTTTGCCGTAAGCAGTTCTCTGTTTATTTCTGAAAATTTCCAGACAGGCATGGAAAATGACAGGGATCAGTCACCACAGAGTTTTTAAAATATACCCCATGGTAGCAGGTATCTACACATACAGTAAGCGTTTGCCAGTGTTGTTCTAACCTGGCCTCAACACAGAGCTTCTTTACCCACCTTCATTCTTCCAAATATTCTTCCAGACAGGTAAGCTGAAAGTAGAGTCCATATGGTCATGTTGATGATGCTTTTATTTATCAATAGATTCCTACTGCAAAAAAATGGTAATGTGACTTCAGAGACCCCCTGTGGATAGAGAAATCTGGAGATCTGAAGTTGCATTTCCCATTTTAGCAACATATTGTACTAACTTCTGATAGCTTTTCCTTTAGCTAAGAGCATCACCCAGTTTCCAGCATGGTTGCAGCTGCAGGAAAAGACTGGCAGCTAACATAGTAATGAGTCAGTATCTATTGAGATTCACTCATTACTATTAATTTCCCCGTTGCTTCCAACTGATTCAGGAGCTACTTATGGAAATTCTTCTTCTGTCTTACTGAAATCCAGCCCTGTTGCTGTCAAATCTGCCAACAGGCGCAGCAATGCTACTGTGATAAAATAAGTCCAATTCTATCCCAATCTTGCTTTCCTAGGGAAGAACAGAACTCATTAAATAATTATCAACTGTGACAAGAAAGTAGCTGGCCAAACACTTGCTGCTAATCTAGGCATGACAGCAGGACTATACCTTTCAAAGCAGTAATTAGCTAGATGAACAACAACATAAGTACCAGACAATGACATGGAAAGGACTGTCCCTAAAGGACAGATTCATTATACGTAGGGTTTAGTGTTTGTGTGACTTATGAATGTTATTTTGCAGTATACAATTATGCTTCTCTTCTGCTGCCTTTCTCTTTGTTTTCTGCACAGTTTATGTAAGGGGACTGAGAGAAAACCTGGAGCCGAAGCCATGAGAGAACAGGTGACAGAAGCTCTGCAAGACCTTCCTTACACACATGGAACAAAGGTGGCTGTGTAAATCACATGGCAGAACAACACCATCAGCCTGCACCCCACCCTGTGGGAGTCAGGAACTTGGTACAGGCAACTTGCCCTCGTTTTATGCTTGGACTGATATTCAGCTAGTGTTTGTAGATTGGGTCCAGTAATCCTTATGAACTCCTATTTATCAACAGTGCAAATTCTCATTGATGTAAATTGGAGTAAAGCTATTGAAGCCTGTGGAATAACATGGATTTATCCATGGCATACACAGACCCAGCAGTCAGCACCAGTGCTAGAGCAGTGGTCCCACCAGCTAACAGAACTCACAGGGCAAAACTGCTTCCACTGAATGCAGAAGGGAGGACCGCAATCCTACCTAGAGCCGATGCTGGAATCACATGCAGCCAAACTTGTTTTCAACTGGTCTGTTCAAGTGCTTTAAGTTAAGCACCCACATAAGTATTTGCAGGATTAAAGCCTCCGTTTGGAATGATAGAGTAAATCCAAATGGAGATGGATTAGCTGGCAGGGGGCAGGTGAGGTGGTCAAAGGCACATGCAGTTTATCATATGGCTCTGTAATTTACTACATGATTATCACAACTACATATTTGGTGTGGGGATATAGATATACATGCACACACGTGTACACAGAGCCAAACTTTTTTGGCACAGGGGGCACACAGTCATTTCAAATTGAGACTCTGGGCTGCACTTGTTCCAGGACTGCTTGTCTGTTGCCAACACACTGAAGCGCCTCAGGCTTCAGTCTGATTCTTTGTTTGCTTGCCCATTAAAGTTCTTATCCCACACTCCCTTTTGGCAGAAAATTTTGTTATTTCTGTTTTATGCTGGCCTAGGCCCTTCTCTTGCCTCTGTTCCTATTAACCTATAGCAGTGACAGCCAGGAGCAAACTGAAGCAGCTGGTTGGAGACGCTACTATCAGACTGTGAAACAGCTGTTGTGCAGAGGGGCCACCCTGAAAAACTTCTATTACAGCACTGTTGGGCCAAATTTTGGCCATTGCAGACAGGGAATTGGGGAATGAGAGCACTTTCATTTGCAGATATTTAATTGCTGAAAAATGTAGGGGTGTGTGCAGCATCTTTATTGGATGTCACACAGAAGTAATGCTTTCCAGGTATTTTTTTGGCACTTGGAGTCATTATCCTCTTACTGCCAGCATGCAGTGGCCCCATGTTGCAACTGAGTGTGAAGCTGATTTCCAATTTTTCTGTTTAAATTAATATTTACCAGTTGGTTATTTTTGGCAGACTTTTATTGATAGCATTGACTCAAAACAAATAGCAAATTCAGTTCTTGGTTACAGCAGTATGACATCTGGAGTTAACTCCACTTTTACCAATGTAACCAAGGGCAGGCATGGTCCTTTTTCTGTCTTTTTCTAGCCTGACATTTGCCCTGACCTTACCTATGGATGAGTTGGACTGCAATTTTAACTTTGGAGAAGTTGGGATACGACACTGAGTACAGCTCTGAAATTTATTGATTGGGCACTTCTCTAAGACACTTAATAGTACCTGCATCTTAACCTTCAGGTGACTAGTCACTTCAGAATACCATTATATGTGTGCAGAAGTAGCTCTTACAAAAGCAACATAAATTAAACCTTCGCTATCAACTAAAAGAAGATTTCCTTGAGTACTTTTGTAACCATCATCAATCAGTTGGATTAATCACTTCAGAATTATTTCAGCCATTTCTAAACTAAAGATGTAGCCCAATCATTGATGAGGGCATAGGACCTACATTTTAATTTGAATGTACGGACAGAAAGGGTGGGGTGTGGGCATGTTACCCCCATGTTGGTGCGGAGGTACAGGAGTCTACCTTCCCAGACTGAACGCACTCCGTTGGATGTCAGCCCAAGTAAATTTTTCAGTTATGTCTATAGAAAAGCTATACAATTGCATCACAATGCCTGTAAATTGGCATGCAAGCCTAAGCACTGTTGCTTTCAGCATACATTAAGAGCCATATTTTGAACTGTGTTGCTGTTTGTCATCTTAAGGGTGGGAAATCATTAAAAGAACAAAGTCAGCCAACAAGGCTGCCAAGCTAAGTTTGCTGTGACATTGATAAATATTCAGGCCAATGTCTTTCAAATGTTATTGTGAATCACCTTTCCCTCCTTCCTTCCCCTGCTTCAGTCATCTTGCTGGCTCAGAATATTCACCTTTGTCTCAGACCTCAGCTGCCTTCACTTTATTGCATATGATTGCTATTGTCTTTGTCTCTTTTATCCGCTTCGCTGTGTCTCATTTTCCTAAAGTACCTGGCACCCACTTTTCCATAACACTGTTCTTTTGTTTCAGGAAAACATAATTTCAGGAGGCAGCAGAAATACAGTTCCAAAGGCCACAGGGTGACATCCTCTCTCACCTGATCTTTATTCATATCAGAGTTTAATGACATTTTTTTTTCCATTTCTCAAGCACCCTGCAACTCCCTTCCTCCCTGACAGGAAGGCACATTTTATTTCTCATAAAAATGCTTTCCTACTGATCTTCTGTTCTTCAGAAGTTTCAGAGGCCCTTCTGTTGCATGTTGGTTTTCTCATGTGGATTGACCTATTGACCTGGTTGTGGTTTATTACTGTTTTGACATTTTTAATCCTTCCTATGTTAGGAGAAATTTACACCCTTTTGTCATTTCTGATGTCTGTTGTATTGCCATCAGCGGCAGTCTTCCCAGACTTTGTTTTCAATTTTATGGTAGGAACAATTGATAATCTTCAATATCCGAATCAGTCAGCTTTCTAAAAGTTGTTTGTTTAAAAAAAAAAAAAAAAAAAAAAAAAAAAGATACAACTAATCTTGTGTTTGTGGTTCATACATAATCTACCTGAAATAAAAACAATAATAATTGAAAAAGAGCTTTTCTGATTTCTACCAAGTCAAGAAAGGATGCTGTTGTACAGTCCTTTGTATACAGTTTCTTAGCTCCCCCAAAGCACTAAAAAAGGGGGCTTCAGTCCATTGAAATAGTACAAAACCTCAGTTGCTGATGGAAGTGGTATGTGGTTTTATGTGTACATTTTACACCAGAATGTACAGTGCCTATTGTACATCCCCATTTAAAACTCAAACACAATGACTCATACAGCTGGATGGTGACCTTCCAATGAAGTTTAAGACAGCATAGACTTCCACATGAATCTGCAGATTAATGAGACAGAGAACTATCTTCTTTTCTCCCCACAAAAGGCTACTCACACATTCAGAATGTGCTGCAGACTAAAACCAAAGTTCAGCTCACAACAGGAGTAAAGAAGAAACACGCACAGGATACACCTTAGAAGCAGTCCAGCCCTTATGGAAAACTCCTGTAGAATTTAACACAAAATGACAAACTTTCTGCAGGCTTGACATTTTCTTTTTTTTTTTTTCTTTCCCCCCCTTTTTTTTTTTTTTGGAACATCCTATTGCTCAGATACCTCTGCTATTAAATTCTATACAATGACTCAATATATATATATATATATAAAAGATGTAATGCGCCATAGGTTTTAAAGTAATTTCTGCAGTATCCTGTTGCATTTCTGTAGGACCCCCTCATTTCTAGTCCAATTATCTGCAACGTTTCATAAAAGACCTATCTTATAACAGACCCCTTCCCTCTCTCTCTCTCTCTCTCTCTCTCTGTTTTCCTTTAGGTGTTGCAAAATGCGTATGGAGATATGTATCCTAGTGCTTACATCTCACCACTCCTTGGTTTTAGGTGTGCTGCCATATCTAGCAAAGGTGTTCCTCGTCTTTTGGCTGGCAAGCTAAGTACAACAGTAAGCAAACTGTCAAAAAACAGGCAATATAAGTAGCAACTGTCTTCTCATCTAGATTAGCCCAATGAGATACCACAAGGGTGAAACAGGAGGAAAAATGAGCTTTCAATCCTTCTTATAATTTTGAAGCAAAGCCCAAATTATAAATGTTTACAGAAACCTTCATTTTTGAATGCCCTTTCAGGAAGTTATGTCACAAGTAAGTTATGCAAAAGGCAATTTACCTTCTCAGATAAATGAAAAACATCTTTAGGAAGGGCTTGGCACATCATTGTCCTACAACTCTGATGTAATTCATATATATTGAATGTATGTCTCTCTGCAATGCAGTGATAGTTGTCTTACGTGTTGATTCAAACAGTTCAGTGACAGTGGGTTACTTAATATTTGTAATGACAATGGACACAAAGCAGAGCTTTTAAGATACTTTTGTTGTCTATTCTTTTTTCCTCTCCTATTAGTTACATTTTTCACATTTTTCTTCTACCCAACTCTTACCTTCTTATGACTACACAATGAGCCCCATGCAGATCACTGTTCCCGTGTTCTCACCCCATGATCTCCTAGTCTGGACCCACCGAGGGATGGTGGGTGGGAATTTGGGCACTAGAGACACGGACAAGCTACTTATACTCTGCTAAGACACAGTGGAATAGGAGATGCTGTCAGAACAGTAACCCTGACAGTCTGATCACAAACATCCCAAATTCAGAGCAGGGTAGGTCAACAGGGAACAGCTAACTCATCCCAACAGAGGCTCAGGCAGCAGAACTCTGCACAATCCTGAACCTGCCTGTTCCTCGTCCTAGTGCTCAACAGGGACAGCTGAGAGAAGATTAATATTTTCTGGTATTCTTATAACCAGAAAGTGGTACTTCACTATGGAAAGATAGTTCTAGTCACTGTATAGCTAATAATCAGAGGCCAAGTTCATTTAAAATGCATTGGTGCAATGGCACCTAATTAACTATATTCCAACAACATCAGATTCACTAGTTCCTGTTTGCCATGGAAGAACATGAAATCGCCTTCAAGTATGTTACTCAGAGGGAAGGGTGCTGCAAGAAATTCCATACAACCTCATGATGAGCAATACGATTACAGTGACTAAGGAACCACTGGCTAAAAAAATAGCTTCAAATATTTCACACACACACTTTTTTTTATTATTATTTTTTCCATTTATGGTAGTAGTAATTGAAATAAGCAATTTGAACTTCTATGAAATCTGGGCATACTGAGAAACATGTAGAAGACTAAAAGGCAAAGTTTTTGAACCAGCGAAGGTCCTATGGTCTGTTATTGTTTTGCTTTTTTCTTCTATGAATTTTATAGAATAACTATATTTTAATCTTAAAAAGAGGCACGAAATGGAAGCACAAAGGAAAGTGGGAGGACTGATCTCATCGATTTCAGCCAAATATATTTAATCGTTGATTCTTGACACAAGGGCTACACATGCTAGCTTTTGTGCATTGAAGACAAGTGGCCTCAAAGAGGTCTGCAGAAGTCAAGGTGTCTTTAAAATGACTCACGGAAAAAACACAAGTTACTGCCACCCTCCTTGAGAGCACTAACTTCATTTGTTGAGCAACTATTTTGTGTCAGTTTTGACTCATCAAGAGCTTATTTTGTTCACGAGGATACCTTTGATGGTGTAAAAGGAGCTCTGAATACCTGAATCACAATTCAATACTTTCCAAAGCAACTGCTTTCTCAGGAATTATTTCATCAGATGTTATATAAAGGGGTAAATTCAAACTCTCAAAGTTTTTATGTGGATAATGTATCCACTTAGTTTTATTATCTAATCTTTATTTCATTTGAGACTACAATGATATCTTTTCTTACATCTTTGAGGACTGCTTCAATTCATCTAGTTTCTGCATACTTTTGAGTATTTACTTTTTTTTATGTAACTCCCTTGAGAAGCAGCTTTGAAATCAACTTATTTTCTTTCTTTCCTTCAAGAAAGTTTTGTCTCTGTGGATTTTCTCTGAAGATGTTTGGAGCTGACAAGCTGTGATTTCAACACCATTTCCCAGGCTGCTTTGAGCAGTTGACTTGCATCTGTCACAAGTGTGTTTGCTGAAGTTGGTACTAAGGGTCCAACTAAACATAATTTTCAACTGTTAACTCTGTCATCCTGATGCATCTTCTGCTCTCTGTCATTACTTTGATCTTTTAAAATAGTTCTTGAAGTATAAACAAGTCCCTCTGTTCTTCAAGCACTGAAGGAAAAATACTATATTCATCTTTGGGGGTGATGATTTCTGTTTTTCATTTTTTTAGTGTTTGGAGATATCCTGAGTTGCTGTTAATAAGTTGTGGTTAATGTTTTTGTCCATGTGCTCCTGATTTAATTTTATTGTTTTCATGGAACACATTAAGAGAAACCAAAAGAATACATGTTTACTTTCATTTTAAATTTACACCAAATCCTTGGGTGGATCTAAACCCAGCTACATTAACCAGGTTTGTTGCTGAACAGCCTGATTTCCTCTGCTATGTACTGAGGTTTTCCCAGTCCTTGTCTTAAAGAATGTCTGCTTTTCCCTCTGGTCATTCATGTCTACTGTACTAGTTCTTTCTACATGTCTGGGCTCTACAGTCCATTTACTCTATGCAGTCCTGATGCCCCAGCCATACCTGTGGAGCCTGAGAACTTCCAGCACCATGTAGCCTTTCTATCTCACCTCTTTCATAGACATCTCAGTGACAGAAACCAGCAGGACTGCCACTGCTTGAGGATAAAAGTCCCCCTAGTTTTAGCACTATAATTGTCATTGCCATTCTCTTAGCTCTGAAAGCTCATATATACTGATAATGGGCAAAGAAGTGTGTATTTATCAAAAAGGGACTTGTTCTGCATCTAAAATACATTCCCAATACATGTCTCCACAGTGCTAAGTGACATAAATCCCTGACCAGTTCAATAACTGACAGGTTATTCCCTGGCCTTGCTCTGGACTGCTCCAAGGACCTTGCAAGAAACGTGCCCTGGCAGTTTGCTCCAGAAGGCATTCCCAAAGGTGGTACGGATGAGACTGCACCATGTTATCTCCCTGCCCTATCCCAGCACTATCCAAGCCCCACAAGTACATTACAGAGCTTGCTGCATTTTGATCTGTGAAATAGCACCTACGGGACTGCAGCCTCGGTGCCACATGATTTCATGTACATCGAGCAAACCCCACAGACTAGGTGTGCTCTCCTTGGGGCTCAGGCTCACCATCCAGGTCCCAAAGGCGACCCCGCATGCAGAGATGGCACAGGAGATGCTGCCAGCCTGCTGCAAAGGGTGTTGGGTCTGCACGGCGTGGATGTGAGCCTGGTCAAGCCCCAACCTCGAGGTCTGGGCTGCGTCCCGCATCCTCTCCTAGCAGCAGTGCTGACACAGCCAGCAGCTAACAGCATAGCTCTCAGACACATTTGAAAGGATTTTACAAACATGGGTGAGGTAGAACTTTTTTTTGCATAGCTATTTCAGCAAGCGTAAATGTAACATAGTACCAGCCTGAATAGCTACCTTCCTCTTATCCTAAAATAGGCACAGACCTACTTTCATTCACAGTAAAACTCCAAGCCTTTGACTGTATTTTTTTTTCCTCCCCTGCTAAGCAAAAAGTACCCACCAAAGAAAAAACACCACCAGAATTATTCTTGCAAGGAGTGAGAATTCCCCAAGTTATCATGTAACAGAAAAACATTTGGCTTCACTTTCAAATGCGCTCCGCACCCGCAGCTTGTGCTAGGGCCAAAGGCTGGGAGAGCACTGCATTTCTGCACAAACACATCTGGAGGCATTCTAGCTGCTGTCAATGTGATGCCTTGTAGCATGGGGTCACTTATTTAGTACTCTACTAGACCAGATTTTTGTCTTCCAAGAATTAAAATACCTGTCACCTGGTGATGGATGCGGACTCTTCTCTTAGTAAAGGTGCATGCATTCTCAGCTTCCCTCCAGGTAGAAAAGTGGTCACAGAAGGAAAAGGAGATGTGGTTGATAGAGAAACCACCAGCTACACGAGCATGAACCAGCCTCCTGAGAGACAGCTCCCTCATACAGCAGGAACCAACAGAAAAGGGAATATGAGGAGGCTGACATCACTCCTCCTTAAATAAGTTTCTTTGGTATCCATCAGCCATCCACTCAATGCTTTTTAGAGCAGGAGGTGCAGTCAAATCATTCATTAAATTAAACCAGGACAATTAGAAGGTAAGAACATTATTTAAAAGTAATGACACCTGACGACAGCAGAAGGGTGAACTCTTTCCTTCCCCTTTTCTCTCCTCCCAGCCATTACTTCAGTCTGTAGGATGCTGAGATTAGAATAGTGGTCTACAGCACAAGGAATAAAAAGCGGAATCATGACAAATGCAAAATTGAAGCTTAATATATCTGCATACCCAGCAGTATAAAAAGGACACACACACACAAAAACGGAGTATTTGAAATACATTATACACAGAAGAAGACCCAGCAATGGATTTAGGCAGTTCCTAGATGAAGATGGCAAAATCATTAATAATAAAGAAAGCCATATTCAATAAACACATCTCTCCTCTGTTTGGATAAAGTAGGATGACAGCAGTATCATATCGAGCAGCTGAAGCCTTTTTCAGTCCATTAGTAACCAAATAGGATGTTAAACATCTCCTTGTGATAAAAACCTGTAATTCATCAGGCCTAGATAACTTGCACCTGAGGAGTCTCAAATAGTTGGGGAAGGAGATTTTGCTTCCACATGTTAATTTTTAATGGGTCTTGAAATAATATGGAAATTCCAGAAGAGAGGAAGAAGACCGGTGTTTTGCCAGTATTCAGCAAGGACAAACATGATGACCTTGGTAAATAAAAGCTAGCTAACCTACCATCAAACTGGAGGTGAGGGGGGAATAATAGAATATGGGTTTCAACTGATAAAGAATGAAAGGACAGGAAGTAATTAATGCCAGTCAGCATAATTTTATGGAAAACAGGTCTTGTCAGACAAACCTGATTAGATTACAAATTTGGCGGAAAAGGTAACTGCTTCAGTGCAATATATTGAGATATTTGTAAGGCATTTAATTCAATTTTGCAAAACATTCTGATTTTAGAAAATCATATTGTGTAGTCCCAGTGAAATACCCACTAGTGGAATGGTGCTCTTATTAAGCAGCAAACCCAAAAATGAGTTATCACTGGGAAGCCATTGCTAAACGAAGATATTTTTAACAAGGCTGCAGAGGGGTCAGTCTTAGGCCTGGCACTTGAACTTGCTGTTACTGAGGTAAATATAAATCACTGCTGATGGCTTTGTTAATGTGACCTCTGCAAACACAAATAGAAAAGCAAGTCATATCGAAGTGATGTTACGTGTTCATACCGCATTGGTGCGATGACTGACATGCCACGCATTTTCAGTGATCATATGTTTTGATGAAGTTGAAAAAACAAAATCAGAGGTTTGGAAAATAGTTACAAAACTGGTTGTGAGAACTGAATAAAACATCTTACCCTGAGAACATTGGAGAATGTTGTAAGCTTGCTTGATTGTAGTGTGTAAATACCTTGATAAGCAGAAAAGCAGCTCACCCTCCTTCCTTTTCCAGCACGCCCAGTAAGCTGGGACAAAAGTGGTACACAGTCGTGCTTTGTCAAGAGCTCTGCCACCCTGAAGGGTTTCTGTTTCCATGTCAGTATCAGGATAGGTTAAGCAATGGGGTGTCCCTTGTGTCAGGAGGGGTGCCTGACCTACTACACACGGCAGCACTCGTGTAGGTCATCTGCATCTGTGAAGGCTTCAAGATTTTTCTCTTGCCTGTAATCCCTCTCCAAGTAAAAGGGCAGAGAAGATGACCCTGGATAACTCAGGAAATGTCCTGGCCAATTATCTTAGGGACAGAGGGAGCCTCAAGGAGTTATCAGAGGATCAAAGACCCTACTCTAGTCTTCAACACAGAAAAGTTGCAGCTAGACGACAAAAGGAGAGGCAGGGGAAGAATGTGACAACTTAATGATGCTATAGTGGCACGGGGTAATATCCTCAGCTTGAGCGAGCAGGTGCTGCTCCTTCAAAGTCGGTGCAGAGACGCTGATTTACACCAGTGGCAAATCTAACATGTTATATTTTTTTATTTGCTTGAGTCCTGCCGTGGCTCCATAAGCAAAGGTTAATGCAGGTCTGCTGGGGGCAGGCTGGAGTTAACGCAGAATGGCAGTTGTGAGGTTGCTGATTCTGATAAAAGCAAACTGTGAACTGCAAGCATCTGAGTGTTGAGTGTCACATTCACACCTAACAGCTGCCCTTGCCTGTTCCCCACAGTCATCCAGTTCTGTCATCATGATATGTTCTCGAAACCACATTTGTGCTGCTGTCACTTTTTGTCTTTGGAAATTTGTGTACAGGCTTTCTATAATGACATACTGAAAATGCTTGTAAACCTCAAATGAGTGGATTAAAATATATTTAACCCAGGCAAATTGCTTCCATATATTAGGCAGAAACTTGAATCTTTACTTCTGCTAGGTCCACACCCTGTAGAGTAACCGCTTGCAAGAGGGATGTTAATATCTATAAAGTTGGAGGTCTCCAATGGGTGAGGGCAGAGAAGAGTTTGTTCCCTTTGTGAAAAAAATTAGAAACCACTTACTTTCTAGATAGATCTCTGGGTCTCTCACTACCACGGATAACTCTGAAGGATAGAGACAGACAACTCCACGGGGTTGCCCCACTTCTCTGTTTCCACCGGTCCTCTCTGCTTGGGAACAGCCTGACCATCCACAGAGCCAGGGCACCTCTGGGTGTTTTGTCTGGGTATCAATACTGGGCAATGTCAATACTGTCAACACGTCAACCATGCACGGCACAGATGTGGAAGACAGCAGGACGACAGATTTTGAATGTCATGCCCAGGCCCCTTCAGGGCTGGGGAAACCAGTGATATGCCATGCTGGCAGCCCTACTGAAACACGAGCTTACTTTCACCCCTGATCTCCCACCTTGCAGGTTATCTCCTAAAAGTGATTAACTGCACTTTTCCTCTATTGAAAGGCAGCGCTTCCCAGTTCCTGCTGAGTTTTACCTTCACATTTAATCTCCAGGTTGCAAAGAATAATACAGACCTGCCCTCATCTGCTGAAAAGGTGCAGTTCTCTGACCCCGAACCACCCCTAAATTGCCAAGAGTCCAGCAGCAGCAGCTGCCTAGCTGCCAGCAGGACAGAGTTTAGGGTGAGCCCTGAAATCTGCCCACAAAGCCTATTACAGCAGCTTAGGCTGAGTTTTTTTGTTGCTTGGATGGCAACGTGGGACAGGGTTCAGCTTCCCCAGATGGGCTGCTGTCGGTACCTGCAGTGGCCAGCCGAAAGGACCGAAGGATTTTTGGGAGCATTAAATAAAAAAAAAAAAAAAAAAAAAAAAAGGACAAGGTTAGTAAACCAGATCTCTCTGGAAATAATTGCATTAAATATAGAAGAGGTTACATGTGGTTTCCTTTGTCCTTTCTCTCCCCATGGGCTGGTGGCCTGTGTTACTCCTTGTACCTGCCCTGTAGCTGATTTCATTGTTTATTCCACGCTAACCCCTCAGTTTGCTGCGGGCCCTGTGACTCCGCCAGTGACTCCCTGCTCTGTTTCCAAGTTCAAAACCTTTCTGGCTAAAGTCTGCGGTGACACGTAACGCAACAAGACAGCTTTCAGCACAGGGTGCGCAGCAGATCCTGGAGAATACCATCTGCGGGTTAGCAGTACAATTTCTGGAAGATTAAGTATTAAACCTAACTAAAAATGACTAACAGGGATAGATCTTTTCCTGTCAAATGCTCACAGCTTTCTGTCAAGCACTTCCAAGGTTGTGAGGGAAGGTGAATGGCTCTACTTCTAAAGAGTCCTTAATTTTAAAAAATTCAAAGAGCAGACACGACACTTTGTTCTTTGACTTTCTTAAACCTAAACCCTACTTCAGATCCTTTCATGAGCTATCGTCTTTCATATTTAAAGCATACGGAACGGAAGTAAAAAAAAAAAAAAAAGACAGAGGGGATGAGAAGTGTTAAGTCTCTGCAGATATAAGGTATCATTTAGCAACGTATCGTTTTATCACCCAATCCTGCCAGGCCCTCAACACATCCTGTGGGGTACAGGATCCTCCCCTTGTCTCATATGAGCAGTGGGAACTGAGAGCACTCCAGTCTTCTGCGGGTTGCTTAAATCTTCCTGGTATTGGCCCTTTATTCAGCAATTGCATGCATGGTTATATGGATAAAGCCCTGAAAATCTTCATAAACTGATTAACAAGTGTTTTGTGTTTTGCAGTACACAATATTTATTTAGGCACTCAAATGGATTTATAAAAATCCATGTTCAGATTCTCTGATGAATACACAGATAAAATAGGTGGAGCCAAAAGAGGATGTTTTATTTAAAGGTTTTGTATAAATAAAAAAAGGGGGGGAGGGGGAACAGGATAAATACAGGATAAAAAAAGGATAAATAGGATAACTCCTAACAAAGTACTTACAAAACTGTTTTCATTAATAACTTATCAAACCAGTTTTATTTCTTGAAAAGCTCCAAAGTAAGTTAAAAGCGGTGCCGGCAGCTGGTTGAATTTCTCCTGAAGGATTTGGATAGGGCTGCAGGCCGCTGGTGAATTTCACTCTTGTGAATTAATTCAGGCATTATCTCTTGGAAAGCTCAATTTTTCAGACTGGAATAAAGCCTATTTAGTAAATTATTATTTTTGTTTTTAAAACTAAATGACTGTTTATTAAAAAAGAAAGCGACTAAATTTCAAATTTTTCCTCATTACCTGAGGCGTAATCAAATTGTCAGCTGTTCAACAAGGGTGATAATGTGGAACAGGAGTGTGATAACAGTTGCCATCATCCCAGCTGGTTCCCCCAAAAAAGATATCTCCTCACAAGCTTCTAATCAGTGAACCCACACAATTTTTGAGGAGCCTTTGACCTACCACGTGGTATGGTTTAGAAGTAATCATAGATAATGCCTATGAGTTGTTAGACCTCTTTTTTTATTATTTATTTGGTCACAACATTATTTGAAACAGAAATTAAAACCTGACTTTATTAAAGGAGGTAGGAATTTGTTATTGACTTCGGAGTGACCATTATTTCACTACTGGAGTACTGAAGTATATAATGCCATGCTTCCAGATTTCAGAAGCAAACACCGGATCATTTAATTTTACCAGTGTCTACTGGTACTAATGTCGAGGAAAAAAAAAAAAAAAAAAAAAAGCTGAGAACTTTTCAAAGCAGTTCACAATGTTATAGCAAGATTCAGCAACTGAAAAGGAAACTGGGAACTTTTATGGGAGAAATAAAGCATACATGCTTAGTAGCATTTCAGAAAAAATAAAATAAAATAACACTTATTGATGACACTATGAAATCAAGACTGGGTGTTTCCTACAAGTTTTGGTCTCCTTCAAGCAGGAATTAGTTCAAGGAATTCAGTAACTTGTGCAGCATAAGATGTCAGAGGAGATGGTTTTATGAGCTGTGACACTATTTGTCTGTCTATAATGGAGCCATCTATTAATAAACTGGATTGGACGCAAGGGCAGTTTCCCAGTTAATGCTAATTCTTTCATAAAGTGAATACATTATCGATTATTATTTTTAAATATACTTTGTTGTAGAAATGCCTATAATTAAGTCTAGACCTTTGAGCTAGACTACCATGAGCTACATTGAGCCGGGATACAAAGAGTAAATGGCAGCCCTCACTTGCTCAGTGCAGTAGTTGGTTAGTCAATTAGATACTGCTTTTATTATTCCAACTGGATACGCTCATCCCATGCCTGACATCTGTAAATCTGCAGTGGGCCATGATTAACATTTAGCCCAGTGCTAGAGGATGATAGCATACTTTTCAGTCATTGAACCCATTTTCATTGATCACTCCTTCCTTGTAAAAAGGTGATGTTTTAGCTAATTCAAATAATGCTGGCCTATAAAGATAGATTATTTTTGCAATGGCTCTAATTGTTTCATCACGTTATATTTCATCCCTTACACTGCAGCACTTCCAAATTCTGATTCTCTGGGTGGCCCTTACAAATAGTTGAGCTCACACAGCTGGTGAGGTGCATCACAGCCAAAAATGTGATGGGGATAGGACAGATGTGGCTACACCTACTTAGGGACATTGTCAGAGCATTTTGCAAGCTAATTTATTATTTCAAGTTAGGTTCTTCAGTGTTCCTCTTTTCTTTCCATTTTACTGCTTTACTTTCTTGTGGAAATTCTCAGTCTCATGGTTTAACCTGTGTGTTTAGTCAAAAAGGAGCTTACCAAAGATTTACTGTACAAATAATTTAACATAAAACTAAATACAGATACTAATAGTGGAGATTACAGCCTTTGGAGGCTTACATCAGTCTATGCTGCTTGTGAACTACAAGTGGCACCAGAAACATTTTCATTCTCTTCAGTGCTTTACTCATATTCCTGTAAGGAATATTCTTTTGGTGCTATATCAGGGTATTGTAAAACCGATAATTTCACGCAGCATACTTGTGCACAAAACAATAACACTTCATTAGCACAGACAGCTTTTGTTGTTTCTCTTGGGTTGCATTTTATAGCATACTGAATTTCAATAATAGATTTATTCTTAATGATAGTAATTATTATGAATAAAATCAATGCCTTTTTTTTTTTTTTTTTCTTCTTGGAGTATAAATTTTGTTATATTTACAACATGGCTGTTGATGTCAGATTCAGACTTATTGGTGCGACAGCAACAGGGATCTGCAGCAACCGGGCCTTGTTTGTTTCTTTGCTGCTTAATTTATTATCAAAAGAAGCCCAACCCCTTATGCTGGCTGATTATGACAGTTTCCCATTAATTTTATATGGCTTTTTGTGCTCAGACTACTGGATATTACCCAAAAGCCCCAGGACAGGGCGGTCAGCTTTCCATCCTCTACTCCATAACCTGGGAGCTACAAACCGTGGATGACAACACTGGACTAGCTGAGGCCCTGACATGACTCAGAGGTGGGGGTGAGCTGGCCAGCTCTAGAGGTGCCTTTCCCTGACTCGTTTTGTGATCTCCTGCCCGTCCCACCATCCGTGGTGGCCTTGCCGCCCCATACCACCAGGCATGTGGGCAACCCCTGCTGTTGCAGCCCTGGCATTGGAATAGGTTGCACAGGGAGGTGGTGGAGTCACTGTCCCTGGGGGTGTTCAAGGAAAGGTTGGACGTGGTGTTTAGGGACATGGTTTAGTGGGTGACATTGGTAGTAGGGTGATGGATGGACCAGATGGTCTCGGAGGTCTCTTCCAACCTTAATGATTCTACAAGGACCAGACAACACGTTCCAGACTTGCTGCTCGCAGCCTGGCTCCCGAGGAGGGCTTTCCACGGCGTGCAGCCTCGGCCCCGTAGCACCCGGGTCCCCCCGTGCCTTCCCCGGGGCAGGCGGGCGGGCTACTTCCCGGGCGCCCCGCCCGGCGCCGCCGGGTTACGGGCGGCTGCGCCCCGGCCGCCCGGAGGAGGCGCTCGGCGCCGGCCCTGCCACCGGGCGGGACCCGGCCGCGGCCTTCCCGGGCGCCCGCTACCGGCGTTGCCGACCCGGGTCGCGCTTCCCTCAGCGATCCCGGCGCCCCTCTCCCCGCGGCGGGATGCGCTCGGAGGCGGCGCCGCAGCCGGGCGGGCTGGAGCGGTTCGCCAGCCCCGGCAAGGGCCGGGGGCTGCGGGCGCGGCGGCGCTACGCTGTGGGGGAGCTGCTCTTCGACTGCCCGGCCTACACCGCCGTGCTGGCCGTGGGCGAGCGGGGCAGCCACTGCGACGGCTGCTTCGCCAGGTAGGGCGGCGGGACGGGGGGGGGCCGGGGCGGCTGAAATTACAATGATTTTATTTTGTGGTACTGCCTGCTGGCGGGGCATCCCCCCCCGGCTCGCCGTGGGAGCAAGGCTCGCCTCCCCTGCAGCGGTGCCGTGGGGAAAGGCGGTGCTTCAAGCTGCTTTTCCTCGCTGCAGAGGTCCGGAAAACGAGGGAAAGCAACAAAAAATAAAGTTTCGCTGTTCCCTGTACGCTCACAGCCGCTTAGATGCACGGGTGACTTCTTGTGGGATGTTTAAGTGAATCCCTCCGGTTTTGTAGCGGTGTGATGTGCCCCCGTTTTGATGAGGTTTGACAGGGGAGGAAGGGGCTGTGATTGCCAAATTCATGCTTTGCGTTTCCGTGTTGCGAATGCCTTATCTGGGTAGCGCTTCCTCTGTGTCCAAACCTGCAGGTTTTTTTTTTTTTTTTTTTTGTTTTTTTTTTTACGAAGGCCGAGCACAGGCAGCACGATGAGATGGGAGGCTCGTCACCGCAGGGCCACGAGCGTTTCCCAACCCGAGGCCGTTTCACAGCTCCGACAGCCTGCGTGCGGCCCCAGCCTGCTGCTGCCTGCAGCTTCCCTCCCCGGCTGCGTGCCAGGCAGCGTGAAGGAGCCCCGCTGGTATTTCTCTGGTTGCCGTTGACCTCTCGATGACAGCCACTGAAGCAAAAAATATATTGGTTTTGGCTTACACTTAGCAAGTTAGCCGCAGACATCACACCATCGCTCTGAATTTTCAAAACCAATAGCGTTGGTTTTTTTTTGCAAGCCCACTGAGGAAGCGCAGTGCCTGACTGGTTGTAACTCAGAGCACATGGTAGTGGGTGCCCCAGTAAAAGAAAGCAGCTGTTGGGCTTTAAGTCTCGTTATCAATAAGTAAGTACTGCCTGCGTGTGTAGACTGAGAAGCAGACTAAAGAATATAATTACTACACTCTAACAGGTCTTTTCGTCTCTTGTCCTGTCATCTCAGCTCACTTACACTTTTCATTTTCTTCTCTTTTATCTTGATCTTGTCCATTTTCTTTCTGCTTTACATCACTTACTTATATTACCTATTCACTTTACTCACTTTCCCTCGTTGCATATGAGCACCTAGTGAAGCCAGTGAAATAAGTCCCATTAATTCGGAAGTACTGTAGAACTGAGATGATTTCCCCCTCCTTCACACCTGTGACTTTAGCTAGCCCCAAAGGTTTTTTCTTTTTTTTCTCGTGTCTAACTATAAATTTCCTTTTGTCAAAGAAACTGCCTGTTTGCCTGTCACATCCAGCAGATTTTGCTCTGGAAGGAATACTTCCCATTCTCAGTTGACGTGGAATGATATTGTAGTGATAATAGTTACCTAAGAATACTTAGGTCTCAGGGAATAACTTTTAATGATCATCAGGAGCAGCGTACTTAAATGCTGCTTAATCTCCATGCCAGCTTCTCCCATGGAGTTCTGGAGGAGCACAATGATCAAGGAAAACACACTGAACGCAGTACCGCAGGAGTCACAGCGCAGGAGTCCCAAACCTATTTCACTCCGGAGCGATGTTCCTGTAGAAGGAAAAGAATCTTACTGATGTGTGTAACTGGATCTGTCTGTGCTCAGAGACGGTATCTGCTGCCTGTTGCACTATAACTGAACTAGAAATAAACTAGCATGTATAACCAAAAAAAGGGCCTGATTTGAACTCTATTCGTTGAAATTGCAGTGTTAGGAAGGTTGTGGGGCCAGCCCTGGGCTTGGAAAGAGACGCTTTTCTGTGCCACTGTAAAACCGTTGTAGTAAAATTGACAGGTTGAGACTCGAAAGATGTATTTGTGTCTGGCGATATTTGTTACTTTAAATAGGCAGCTGCACTCGAGGTACGTGCTGTCAGCCAGCAGTCGTGATGTTAGCCTGCCACACACTCGTGTCTTCACTGTCTGCTTTGCCAGAACAACCAGATGATGTCTAGGCTCCCTCTGCCTTGCAGACTCCACATGACAGTGACCTCTGTGAAATGCTGGTCGCTGTCATGTTGGATGAGGACACTTGCCCTTGTTTTACTCAAACGAGCACCTTATAAAAGTTATCTCAGTTTAAGACAAATTTTGTTGCAACTTATACTGGGTGTGTATGCATTTTAAATTACTCGGTACCACAGAGATCTCTACTTCTGTCACAGCAAAATGTCACGTGTTGGGTAACACGTTGTATTTTTGATAGGACCTGCTATAGCACATGTACCTTGAAGCAGAAATAAACCTTCATTTTGGCAGTTCCCTGTGTTGGGGGACATGCAAATATTAAAAAGAGTGCAAGCCTTAGGTGACCTTAGAATACACAGCTATCCCAGCAGCTGTTAGCAGGACAGGACAGTAAGAAGCCGTGTGGTGATAGGAGATGATACAGACTATTTCGTATTTTAACATGTTGTCTTGGTGTTGGGAGGTGCTTACTCACAAATCAGAGATCATGCTTTCTGTGGCCAGACAGAGAAGGAAATGAAACTGGAAGAGCAGAAGCAAAAAGTTAATATTGGTGAGCAACTATATGGAGCAATAGGGAAGTTTTGAACACAAGGAAAAGTTAGCTATTGTCAAAAAAAAATGATACCATTAGTCCAGCAGCGTAGAATCACACTTTTCCAAACCTGGTAATTTAGGACAACAGAGTGCTTTTGCATAGTAACAGATGTAAGGGGAGAAAAAGCTTTTGAAACTCTAAACAAATCAAAATTGTGTCTGCTGTCCAAAGGTGGAAGCTGCATTTTTCTGAAGGAAATACAATTTTTGCTGTGAAATGTTGTGCTACACTCGGGCAATTGTGGTGTTACTAGATTAGTCCCCATTAGTGGTGCATCTCCGTTAGCGATACAGGATACACTTGTATTTCGCTCAGCTTTATTGAATAGAATAACTGTTGTTTTCTTTTTAAGGAAAGAAGGATTGTCCAAGTGTGGAAGATGCAAGCAGGCCTTTTACTGCGATGTGGAATGTCAGGTATGGCAATGCAATCTGGGAGGATGTGGCGGATGCTGAACACAATTTTTTTGTTTGCATGGCATTGATAGCCTCTAATTGTAATTCTGGGTAATGGTAGGCTAGGCAGCTTCAACATCCCACAGATGCTGACCGTGGAGTTGTACATTGGACAATTACAGGATTTGGACGTGGTCTGCGTGAGTCTTTCAAGATCAGTAGCTCCAGGGCTTGGTACCACTGAGACTTTGATTAGAGCTGCCTGTCAGCCCACTAATTATATCTGTATTACTTCTTTTTTTTTAAGTACAAACCAGATAATTTAACATTAGCTCACTAAGCTGGTAGGAGAGTCTGTGTCTAAGGAAAAAATCAAATCACTAAATATCTATATTAAGATCTTAAGGGCCTTTATTTTAAGAATCTTCGCAAATGTTTTAGGTGGCTGCAACTCACAGTAGTCAAAACCATTTCAAAACTACCATACTTTGGCAGAATAAATGAGTTAGAGACATTCTTTTGTATACTTTGTATTTTAAAAACCTCACAAAGTAGAATATAGGTGTGCACCGGAGTGGAGCAATATGAAGACTTCTAAAACATTTGTTTTAATTACATTTTTACTTATTGGGATAGGTATCTTTCAAAAAATATTTTTCCACGATCTAGTACCCTGAATGCTTTTATTTCAAGGCTGTGTCTTACTCTCCCATTGTGCAAGTTGTAATGTTCTCCTTCTGTTGCCTCCTCCACCTTCCAGCTCTCCTGCACTGTCTTAATGAGTTGTGAGTGAAACAAATGGCTGTTTTGGTTTTGAGGCAGCATTTGGACTCAAAATGCTTCAAATAAATAAGTCTTTTTTACTGTATTTGCAATATTGAAAGAGCTGGCTGATGCACTGAGAAGAAAGGAAACATTTACTGTGTGAGCATTCTTAAAACCCTTGAGAGAAGTCTGGAAGAATTTTTAAAGACAGTGTAGTGAAAAAACATGATTCATTCATGAGAAATGCTTACTTGGAAGAAATGCTTCCATTTGACATTATTTGTTAGCAAGCTCATAACTAGGTGAGGGAAGGAAATACTGGGAAAAAAATATTTTGCTGTTTAGCACTTTCTATCTGAGATTCTGAGTTTGTTCTCTTACCATACAAGAGAAGCAGCAATGGTTTATGGTTCACAATGGTTTGAGAAGCAGATAATTGTCATTGCAAGGTTTACTGAAGTAGGAAAGCTCCTGATTTGTGCCAGAAAATACAGCAAGTAGTTATCATGGTGGAAGTAGTCAAACTTACTTATGCTGGTCTGCAGACCTTTTACCTCCAAGTCCCTTCTTAAGTCCCTCCCTCAGCATCCTTTTGTCTGTCCTGCAGCCTTGGCAAAGTTTATACTACGAGCATTAGTAGGCTTTTTTTCTCTCTCTCTTTCCCCCTGGATAAAGTTTTGTCCATGTTTTACTTTCTGAACTCTTTTTTATTTTCCTTGTGATCAGAATTCCCTTTTTGTAGCCGGGCATCTTCCAAGAAGATAAAGCTGAACGGCTGAAACTGAGTATCCTTAAAACAGCAGGAGATAATGCTCAGAAGTCAGAAGTCTGTCTGATATGTTAATGAATTAAATTATTTTCTACCTTTAGGTATGTAGTATGATGCTTTAGATATAAAGGTGTTTGATGCTGCGATGTCTAGACAGTTGTATGACATGCACGGGTACTTGTAATTCCCTTACTGATGACATGCGTATGGCTTTTGACTTCTTAGTTGATTTAACATTGCCTTCCATGTTTTGGGCCTTTCTGAGTCAGTCTTAGGAAATTTGTGAATGTTGCTGAGATTGAATTCTTTGACACTTGCAAAATTACCTTCGAGCATAATATTCTCTGGAAACTGAACTCCACTGACGGTACGTGATGCACAGACAATCTGCGCTCTGTCTTCATCCCTCTTTTGTTCAAAGGCACTTTTCAGCAGTTCAGCAATTCTTTGTCAGAGCCAAAAAGGACATCTTTGTTTGATACTCAACTTGTAACTCTGGCATGTACAGTCAATGTTTTCCTTTTGCCTCCGTGGATGCGAGACTTCTTCATTTGATAGTAAGGGCAGGGCTGTACTGGAAAATTGTCGTGTCATTGTTCATTTGTTTTTTATTTTTAGTTAATTTTCTCTGTAAATCCACATCTTCTTTGCTTAGTTCAGCTAAAACTTATATGTACCCTAAAAGAACATGGTACAATGTCAGTGTTGGTTAGTCCCTTGTTATTCTAATACAACTGAATGCAATTCACTTTGAGAACTGTTCATTGCATGGTGCATTCTGTACGGGATGGAGTAACAGCTTCTTCTCAACTTACTCTTTTCTTAAAGATCGGCTATACCATAATTCATTTAAAGGATTTTTTTCCAGTGGTGGATCAGAAGGAGATGAGAAAGGTGCGAAGTGTGCAGCAGGCAGTAGATTTTTTGGATGTCTTCATCAGAATAATAGACTTTATAATTGCAGACATCTTCCTTTCTCTAGAGTACATTTTGATTGAACAAGATTTTTTTTTGGTCAGAATAACTTGGTTCTTGGAAGCGAAGTTATCGACATTGCACGGATTTCCTTGAAGGCATCATTTGGACTGCTCTCTGAAGCCATACAATAGCCTTGTTCTGAGGTTCGTAAAGCACCTTCCAAGCATTTAATGAGTGCAGCGTCACAACAGTCTCTGTGGCATTTCTGTTGTTGCAAGTGGGGTATAGATACACAAATACGCACTGACTTGCTGACACAGGTGGTAGAAGGGTGCATCTCCTGCCATATGGCTGGGCATTTAGCACAAAGAGTTAAGTCCTGCTTTGCAGCGTGATTTCTTTGCCCTGGTCACCAGGGAGAGGTAGCGCTGAGGTGTGAGGGCTTGATCCCAGGGGAAAACAAAGTCTTGCAGTGGTGGAGGGGCTGGTTATTTTCGGGCTCACTCTGTGCGTGCACGCTCTGGGCCTGGTGCTGATATGCACCCATTGACTGTTTTGCTCTATTATTTTGCTTCTAAGACATATAACCTAAAGTCTGATCTGTGTTTGCACAGGCACAGGTTCAGTTGCAGATGTGGGGCACGTGAGAGTCGAAGTCATCTTTGCTGCTGGACCTTGTTGCCTTGATTTTTCAGTGGGTTGGCTGGGTGCAGCTGAGGATGTAGCCTGAGTTTGCTGCTGCTTTCCTTTCCCAGCCCCTAATCCAGTTCTCCTTTTAAAAGGGTTTGTGAGTTCCAGCTGATTCGTACCAATTCTGCTCTTCACTATTGGCTCCTCAAAGCCCAGGCCTGTTATTAGAGTAGTGGCTTTCAGACCCCATCTGCAGCTGTTCAGGTCTTGACTTCTTAAATTATAATAATTTTAGTCAAACAGCAGGAGACCTGTGCTTATCTTTTCTCCTCAGAAATTAGCTGCTGAAACACTCTGAAGAGAAATGTTTTAAGAGGGTTATGTGGCTGCAATTGTGGAGCTGGTGAACTTGAACCAGCTACTGGAGCTCCTCTTTCTGTTATTACACATAGCTAGTATTTATCCCAGACAGAGTGGAGATCAGCTAGCCAAAGTGCAGAAAGGGATGTTTTTATCACGACTTTCCGCATTTGAAATACATTTTGCGTCGAATATTTAGGGGTTATTCTTAACATGTCATGTTAAAGAGTGTTGTAGTTGGTATTTCTGGAGTAAGGGAAACGTGTATTTTTGTCGGCTAGTAAGCCTCAAAATGGAGTAGGAGATCTGGAGGTGGCACTAAGTGGATGTCTTAAATGGGACCTTGCAGAAATTGTGCAATCCTCTTTGGCAAGCTGTAGGAGACACACAAATCTTGCTGTCGCAATTCTGAGAAAGAGGAATATGACACTGCAAGCCCCTGGTTAAGCCTGCATTTGGCGAGAGTCCGCTCCCCTGCCCAAAAACTTTGTTCTGGGTAATTTTCTTTGATAAATGTCTCCTGTCAGCCTTCTGAACATTAACCCATGGAAGTCAAATACTCTCTCTGGCACAGCACTCAATGAACGGTGGTAGGGAAGGATGAGAAGGGTGTGTGAAACTCTTGCCTTTGCTGCTTGATGAAGGACTGTGTGGATAGCTTCACTGGAAAATGTCAGGGATCAGAAGTTGCCTCACTGAAATTCGGTTAGAGTCTAGGATACCACTGGAGCATAACCAGGTTATGAGCATTTGAAGAAGTGGGCTTAACCCCTACACTGCCTTGTCAAGCATTTCTGTCAGGTGTTTGTGTTTCTTCTTGATCAAGTGAAACACAACAGAAAGTTTACATCCTACTGAAAAATTCCATGTTAGGAAGGAGGTGCCAGGAGATTTGTTTGGGCTCGAGTCTTATTCTTTGAGAATGACGTCTTTTTTTTTTTTTTTTATGGCTAGCTATAAGTCAGTGTTCTGGGAATTAATCCAGTAGCCCTGGACAGTGGAATCATTTTGAAGAACTCGATGGAGAAGATTGTTTCCATGCTTTGATGTGAAAAGCACAAGGTTTAAAAAGCTTCTGTTCCAAAAATGTTGTCACTTACTCCTAAACGAAGGGAAAAATACTGAGGGTGTAATGAAAGTAGGAAGAAAATACCATTAATGTAGCATTAGGGATTCAGCTAGAACAATGCTACCTGTTATAATTCACACTACTTAGAGAAAACCGTGGAAGAGAATGCAAAATACAGTCCTGCTGAGATCGCAGGGAAAGCTGCTGTCACGGGGTTTCCATCCCAGGTATTACTCAGTCCTCAGTGCTCTCTCTTCTTGTAGTGTTTCAGGCTTTTATCTGATTTCACACAATTCAGCCATATCTTGTCCCTTTAACCTCCCCACTAGTTCACATAACTCAGTGTGATTCTGCCTGGGGAAGGATTTTAATTAGCAATGCGTAAAGAAGAAAGGGAACAAACGGATCTTTCAAAACATTGCTTTGAGACACGCATGGGATTCTGCATTTGATTTTGTTTTATCAGGTAATCTCTCCTGTTTGTTTAACCGGCGTGTAGGAGCGCTGGTGGTACAAAACTTGAGCTTCTTTTCCTTCCCTTCTTGCACACCCAGAAAAAAGGTTGAAGCTGGCAGGTGGTGTGGGTGCACCAGAAGGGGGGAGGGATGAGGCCTTTACTTTGCAAATCTTCTCTGCGTTAGGGGTCCTGTGGATTCCTAAACAAAGACTATCAGGAATTTTCCAAAAAGGGTCTTGGGGCATACATAGGAAGGAAGCCTCTGGGGGGGATGTGTTTTGTAGTGTGACAGCTGTAGGACAAGTGTAGAGCTGTAGTTGCAAGTGTAATTTCGCATGACATGATTACAGCGTAATATACTATTTCAGTTTGCCTGGTCTTTACGGCCACGGCCTCTTAGAAAAGCCACGCTTTAGCTCCTTTCAGGCAGCCTGTGCACTGTTTTTTAGGGGAGAAATACCATCCTGAGGTATTAAGGACAACGAGGCTGACATTGTGAGGGGCTGAATATCCTTGCAATGTTGCACGGCTTCGAGTTCTACATGAGGCTGGGGCAGGCATTCACCTTTCTTTTAATAATAGACTCCAAAAGCTGCTCATACACAGGGCAATTAAATGTCCCTTTTCAGTGGAAGTGGAACATCCATTTTCAGCTTTCTGCAGGCTACAAGAAGCTTTTCAAGTTTTTTCTTTCAGTCAATTAGAAATTTGTGGGATTTGTTGTGATTCCATTTCTCTGCTGCTGTTTACCACTGGTTTAAATCTGGTCTGAAAAAAAAAAATGGTGCTCCCTCTACAGGCAGAAGACTGTGGGTTTGTTCTAACACACGAAATGTGTCCGGGGAGAGAGAGAGAAATAAATAATTGCACATTGCTTGAATATAGAAGTAAGAACCTGAACACACCTGAACAAAGATGTAAAATGAAAGTTGATGCAGTCTGGGGACAGCCCGTGCCAAGCCCTGCTTGCCGTTGCAGTGCTAACCTGATTCTGTGCTGATCTCTGAAACTTTCAGTTGCTTTGGAGGAAGTGTGTAGAGTGCAGAAAGCCAGTGGCTTGTGCTATCCCTCCAAGTTTTGTCATATGCTGAGCTAGGAGTATGCTGTATGTGCTTAGCTAAAATGTGTTTGTCTTTGTAAGTGTGTTTTTGTTGCCCAGCTATAGTCTTATTCTACAACATTTAAGGAAAAAATCTGGTAATTCTATTCAGTAAGTCTGGTTTTGACCTTACATATACTCAGTGATTGTGAATCCATTGACTTCAGACACATTACTCCTGATTACACCAGGGTCATGTCATAATGAGGGGCCAAGGTATTAAATGGAAATGAACCCAATAAAGCCATCAAACTCAGACCTGCTCTGTCCTCACATGCTTGATCTGAACAATAAGAACTGGTGATTTATAAATCATGTTGTCTGTTTGCTTCTTCACCATCTAATTCTTTTTTTCCGTTGAATAAATGAAGATGTTCTGACCTTAGCTCATCCCTTGTGAATTTGTTTGAAAAAAGCAGGATAGCTGTACCCCTCCAATGTGACTCAAGCTTTTGTTCAGAATTAGTGAGCGTCATCTTATTTTTCTAAAGGAAACACATTTTACTTGACCTCCAGGATCTGGCGGGACTTGCTGTATCCTCTTTTTCATCACTTTATCTTCACGGCCTATTTTTTGACAAATATTTTTCTACCTTTGCAGAAGGAAGACTGGCCAATGCACAAGCTGGAGTGTTCCGCCATGTGCGCTTTTGGGCAGAGTTGGAATCCCTCGGAGACTGTGAGGCTAACGGCGAGGATCCTTGCCAAACAGGTGAGCAGAAGGCTGGGCTTGGGAGGTGCGTTCCTACTCCGGGTGCCAGGGAAGGCAGGAAGATGAAAACTGACCTACAGTAACTGTCCCCACAAAGCACATGCCTGCTGGCTTCCTGTGTACAGAGGGGTGTAATACAGAGCACAAACAGCTGAACCAGAGCACCGTGAAACCGCTGCAGCGGTGTCAGGGCCATCCTGGTAGTCAGCTGCAGACTGATGGGAAGACAGTGAAAGGCTAGCGAGGCTTTAAGCTGTACAGCTGTAGCTTGTCACCAAGGTTCTGGTTGAACAGAGTCCAGTGAAGTTTACTGGTAAGTTTCATGATGTGCACGGTGTTTCAGCCTCTGTTCTGGTAGATGGGAGCTTTTGGTGACACGTGTGGAACAGCACCAAAGCCGTGCTGGTTGCAGAGAGAGAAGAATGAGCCTTGGTGGTGTATTTGGTTAAATTCTGAGGAATGCTCCCAGTGTTACCTGTCTGCAGGCACAAGTATCTTTATGAAGCAGTTGCCTGTTGTACTAGTTTTCAGCTATAACTCTGTAGCACTGTACTCTATAATGCCCCGTGGATTTGTGAGTCAGAAACACCTCTGAGACACCCAGGTGTCAATGTTTACCATTACTGGAGTTAACTGATAAAAAATGGAGACTGAAAGAGAAACCTCAGGCTCTTGGTCTTTGGCGATAAAGAACATTAGTAGTAAGGCAATGAGACTGCAATGTCAACCACCGTTTCAGCATTCCTCACTATATGGAAACTGAGGATAACACAGGTCCTTAAAGCGAGGGAAAGCATCCGTGAGTTTCAAGGTTATTACACTGTGTGTCTTTGTAGAGCTCTAAACTCTCTCCGCAAAAACAAATCCTCTTTGAAGCATATTTGTGTGATTGAGGTCTGCTTATGTGACAAGGGTGACCTGGATATTGTATGTAGTGAGGATTTTGGTGGCCGGTTGGGAAGGTAGCTGCTCTGCTTGCTGTGTGTGCTGATGTGTGTGTGCATGTATGTGTGTGCGACTTAATTAAAGCATGGTTTAGTGGTGATCCACAAACAAAATCGAATGTTTAATGACAAAAAGTCATTGGAATAAATTTGTGCTTTTATTGCTTACAGGGAGGGGGGAGAACCCTACATGTCATATAAAAGCTAAATATGCAAACCATAGTCCCTGAACCTCAGCTGCTGGGCCACCTGCAAAGCCATATTTAATGGCCAAGATTACAAAGAAGTGGCCTTAGGCCAACAATGGAGCATTGCTTTTGAACTCTGTCAACAGTCAGTTTATTCACTTTCCTCAAAGCAAAGCCTGTCTCCTGCCTGCTTGCTATTGTTAGCAGCTTTCTGGGTGTCTAGAACAAAGCAAATGACATATTTAAAATACTGTTCAGTTTATGTATATAAATTTGATAGGAGTTAATCTTTGGCTGCCTAATTTGGTGCAGAGCGAATATTGCTGTGGCTTTACCAAGGGCAGTCCTTTTAACTCATTGCTGGTTGACTTCCATACATGCGTGGATTTGAGTTATTGTTTGATTTACAGGTAAGAGTTCCCAGCTTATAAAGAACAGACAAAAACATTAAAATATTTATTGAAAACATTAAAATATGTTGTTGCTTTTCTTTTTTTTTTTCTCCTTATGCTAGAAAACTCACCCTGAAAAAACGCAGTCAGAGAAGCTGCTTGCTCTAAAAGAGTTTGAGTCACGTAAGTAAAAAAGCCTTGCAGGTAAACAGAGGCAGTTATTTATATTCATGTTTGCTTTACCCCTTTCTCCCCCTCCATCAAATCCTTTCAGAGCATCTGACTTTTTTTTTTTTTTTTTTTTGAGAAAGGGGTAAACAAAGAGAATCGTGGTTCCTAGTTTTTTGAAAGTGTAGTGCTCTTATTTCTTCTTCTCTCTCTTTTTTTTTTTTTTCTTCTCCCTTGGCTGCTTGTGGGGGTTGTGAAACAAGGGTGAAAACGTAGACAGAATTAATTATGTAGCATACATCCATCTCATGGCTTTTCTGGTACTCTAGTGTCTTTTGAGAATTGTAATGTTGTAAAATTAAAATAGCTGGTATTTGTTACCAGGAGGCATAAAATCAGAGACAGCACAGTTGCTTGATGGTGACAGTGACTAAGGGGCTAATTGCAGAACCCTCTGGACTGTGCTTCAATATCTGTCACTGCCAGTCAAATCTGACAAGTTATATATTATTGAGTTGAAATTCCATGTCCTAAGTGCTCCAAAATAATCCAAGGAAGGAGATGAGGCAATGGGTTGCTTTTAACTGGAAGGCTACTCTTCACGTCCTGTGAGGCAGTTAGAAATTGAGCAACTAGGGGACTAGTAACTGTCCTGGCATAGTTTTCACTGGTCTGTCATTTCTCTTTCCTGGTGCTGGAGGCAATATACAAGGAGACAATAGGTTTGTGTATTCACAGTTCCCACTGATGTCTTCCAAAACCTTTTGTAAAATGCTGAATAAATGCAGCCATTGCTAGAACCTGAGATAGTAGAGTAACCAAATACAGCAAAATTACAGCTTTATTTGCTTCCTGTATGAAACCTTCCATCACAGCTCTTGAGACAGCTGGGGAAATAAGGGGGAAAAGTGCCAATGTTTGACTTTGCCTAAGGCAAGGATAATTTTTGCAGGTAGGTTAGTAAGTGTGAGGTTGAGGAAGATGGGTAAGTGCTGAAATAATTTCTCTGTATTCTTCTGTGTTGCAGTGTGTCTTCAATAATGTATTAATTTGGGAGCTAAAAAGCTGAAGTGTTTTTTTTCTTTTTCTTTTTTTTTTTTCTCCTGTTGCAATGTCTCCCTTGTCCTCTAGGAGCCCTTGTTTTGTTTCTTTTTTGCTAGTAAGATGCCCTGTTACTCTTTCTGCCTTTGGACTCTCCTTTTACCACACCTTTGCCATGTTCAGGAGCAGCCTTACTCTTCATAACAACCTGCACAGGAGAGGAAAAGGCACCCGGCTTTCAGCTGGAAGCTGTAATCTATTATTTCTGGCTTGTCCTAATTATCATCAAATTGTTACATTTCATTTCTCCCAATATTTTTGGTGATTCTCACATCTGCTCTTACAAATCCTTTCCTCCTTCCGCTGTTGTGCACCCTTTTCTCTTCCAGCGTGTATTTCTCTGTACTGGTACTTTGAGTTGAAGAAGGGAAACTGATGTGAAATTCTCTCATCAGCTGAGAGCTGGGGAGAGCTGTGGCACTGCTTCTATGAGAGGGAGGATTCGGAAACACTTTCCAATACTCTGCTCCCGAGACAAAAAGGGCCTGAGGGAGAGAAGGAACCAGGAGTTTAGAGTTATCATCTTGCTCACTCCCATGGACCAGGCATAAAAGGGTCCTGTGGGCCACAGCTTTGGCTAAAACTTCTCAGGGGCCTGAGGGTAAATCTCCGAACAAACCCCTAAGGGCATAGAGTTGGCAGGTGTGCCAGGACATGTCCCCGATGCTCCTGCCATCTCCTGTTATCCTCATACACCTGCAGATCAAACGCTCCTCTGTTGATCACCCTCTAGTCCACAGAGACACGGGTGTTCTCAGGCACTTAAATCCTGAAGCAGGTGTTTGCAGTGGGTCAGGTAGGTTGCACTCCCAGACACCCTCGTGTTATCCTCCTCTTACTGTAAAGGGAATCCTGGTGAAGAGCCCCAGCGTTAATTTAACATCAGCCTTTGTTAGGTCCCTGTCACACATGGCCACCAGTAGTGAGGGCCTCTGCGCCAGGAAAGACCACGTCCTTTAACAGCAGGGATAAGCAGCTTTCCTTTGCAGGAGCCTGGGCTGGTTTAACTCATGAAGATTAGGTCTGTACGAGGACCTTTCCCCGTGTAAAGCGTGTTTTAAGAAGTGTGACATCAGGGGTAACTTCATACCACAGTAGATGGGCTCAGGTAGCTCCAAAGACTGGGGCAGACTGCTGACAGTACCCACAGTAAATGTGCTTGTGAGGGCCAGGGATTGCTCATCTGCTTGCTGGGGTTAGCAAATGCCTTTTAAACAGCATAATGCTTTGCCCAGCAAAGATAAATTCACGTCCAATTACCTGTTAATATAAAGGTGTTAGAAAACGTTTTTTAATCTTGCATGTTCTTGTACTGCACGTGTGGCCTTGGCAGAAGCATTGCATTTATGGAAGAACAGATGCTTCTTGTGGTACTTCCAAGCAACTTTTCCTTGAGGGGTTTCTGTTTAAGTCCAGGCTTGTTCTAACTTAAGCCTTGCTGCAGTTCGTGGGGAGTGTTCCTGTTACTGAATTGGAATGTATTCTTTGTCCACAGACCTTGACAAACTAGACAATGAAAAGAGAGAGCTGATTCAGAACGACATTGCTGCTCTTCATCACTTTTATTCAAAGCACATGGAGTTCCCTGACAATGCTGCCCTTGTAGTTCTCTTTGCACAAGTAAGTTGGCTAGATCGCAGTCTGCTTAGGTTGATGGCACTGTAGGAGTTCAGCCTCTCTGAAAGAGGCAAAATCTTAATGGCAATGGAAGTGATAGCTCTTCGCTTACTTCGGGGAGAGCTGAGTGTGCTTGGTGGCAGAAGTGCACTTCTGTGGCCAGAAGCAGCTGGACATCTCCCATTTCAGTAGTGAGGGGAGAGATTCTTGTCTGCAGACTTCTTTATGAGGTGCTTCCCAAACATTGCAGAAAAGGAGAAACAGCCCGTAACAGACCCTGTAAAGTTAGGCTGTGGGCCAAGCACAGTGCAGCTGTTGGACACACAGAAGGCTGCTGGGTTGAGACCCTGTGAAGGCAGAATCCTTCTTTCAGGCTTCGTTTGTGGAAATCCTCGTTGGTCAGGCCATCGTTGTGTTTGACCTTCACAGGGAGTAAACTTCAGAAAACTGGGAAAGCAGACTGAAATTTCATCGGATGTATGGCTTTTAAATACAACCAGTTAGCTTGGTCATCTGGGGAGATGAAAGAGAGGCAGGATGTCTTGTTAGATAAGTTCACCTCTTTTCTCTCACCTGATTTTCATACACATCTAAACCAAACGTAGTGGGTGGAATAACACACCAGTGAATGCTGGAAGACACATTTTCTTCTTTTTCTCCTGTACTTCAAAATAAGCTAGTTTTATATGTAAACCTCTGAGTAAAAAGTTGAGATGTGGGTAAATACTGACTGCTGTAATGAAAGCTGAGATGACCCTCTGCATGTAGGCTGGCATATATCAATAAGGAGGCACCATTACTATTACCTTAATACCAGTACTGTTGTGCTGCAGGGGAATGATTCTTCAGCATGTTTAGCATCTGCTCATCGTGTATTTAGTTGTTCCAAACTATACATTCAGTTAAGAGGTTTTTTTTTGTTTGTTTGTTTGTTTTTCTGTTTTAAAGACTTTGGAATTGATATTCGTTACAAGGATACTCTAAAGAAGTTTGTACATTCAGTTTCTTGCAGTGGTTCTGTGTATTTTTGCTAAATGTAGCTAAAATCCCCAAGGGTTAAGTTATTTTGTATAAAATGAGTTTCCCTTCACGTCCTGTCCTGGACCAGCTCCACCAGACCATGGTACTTTGACTACTGTGAACTGCTGACTCCTAGGTCTGGTATTCCATCCAGTCTTCCCTCTGGGTGCTTAATGTCACCTTTAGGTGTCACCTTGAGCTCATCTGATTATAAGGCAACTATCTGTGTCTGTGGACATTGATTTATTTATTTTTTTTTTTGAACTAAAACCTCCAAAGATCATCTGGATGTTCCTCAAAGGTGTTGTACAGGACAGGGTTTGGCTCTAGCACACATTTTTCTGGAAGAGGAGGTACTTGATATGTACAAAAATGTTTTATAAAAATGAGTCAAGCCAAGCTAAAAGCAATAGTTGGATATGGTGAGGATCCTTTGTTTTGCTTCAGCAGTTTCTCTGGCCCCGTGGTGTTTACTTTGCTGCTTCATTCATTGTTCTTTCTTCCTGTGGCACAGGGCAGTTGTTTGGGACTATGGCACCTCTGACTTCTTGTGCACTGCTTTTTGTGGGCTTGGTCTGATGTTGCTGCTTACCAACACAGCTAAGGCAGAGCTGGTCTTCCTGCATGGAGCAAAGATTCTTGTCCAAACCATCCTAGTCTTTCCTAGTCCCCAGAGAGAAGAGAGCACTTGTTACCGTTCCACTCTCTTCTGTCCCTGTGGAATTTAACACTCGAGACTGTGTCACTTCACTTTCTCAGTCTCATCTCGTCATATTCTTCAAGAAGTTTCCTTCTTGTCTCAAGTCCCAGTGTCTCATCCTCTCCTTTTGTGCCTCTCTTTGCACATGTCCTCCGTTCCACCATTGGGAACAACCTTGAGCTCTACTTCTCTCACTTAAGTCTCCTGCTCCCTCTGCATTGCCTTTTTTAGTCATGCATTCCTCTGGTGAAAACAGGGCTATCTCATCCCTTCTAATTGTTCCTCATGTGTCATTTCTGGTATGATGCATTCAAGAAGTGGGTTGTCTCTGGCTTACTGGAGGGGAGTTGATGATAACTCACGACATATTTTTAAATATTTTCCCGTGATTCAGAACCACCAAGCTGTTCGCTATGTCAGCCTTTGTAGCCTTATGTTCGTACTTGCTGTTGATACGATCTTTCTCTCCTATTGTTTTTGTATTCAGCAATTACATTTTGGTTTTGGTTCAGGTATGCTCATGCGTTGGCTAGCGCAGTAGCATGCTCATCTTGGGAGACAAGGAGCCTTTGGATGCTGCCTTGCTAAAAATAGCATAAAGATCAGGTAAAGATACCAAAAGCACTGATGAGTGAATCAGAGAAACAGGATGCTTAACTGCAAACTCATCCTAAGCAATTCATACCTGAGGGGTGGCTTTGGGAAGTATTTGTGTATTTCTAAAATTCAGTCTGACTTGCATTCCAGCTTGTGGAGCAAAACATTGCTGGTAGTGCTTGATTTCAGCTCCTGCCCTCCCAGAGCAAGTCCTTAGACTGTACTTGATTGAATGTGCCTTTGCCCATTATAGCTTCAGCTGGAATTACCACGTGACAACAGTTGTTTTAGTGCCTTTCTGGCACTGCTGTCAACATTTTGAGGATTGTAGAGAGATGCTGGTGAGTGTGACTTGCCATGAAAATGGAAGAGTACTTGTTTGAGGCACGTTTAGGTCACACAAAGCTGAAACTTTGGTAAGATTCCCTTGAACTTAGTGAGAATAAAATAGGAGAACACTTTAAAACCTGCTTGAATCTCTAAGAATGATAAATGAACAACCTTTTTGTCCTCTGATTAAATCAGTAATGGACTTCCTCACACATTCCTTCCTTTTTTCTGTCCCCTTCTCTGTCTATATGAGGTTCCAGTCTTTCTCTCTCCCTTTATTGCTCTTCATGTGTGCTTTAGCTGATACGTAGCTTTGACCAGATGTCAGTGTCATTGTGCCAGGTCTCTGTAACATACGCTCCTTCAGAGCTCTGTGCTGCCCTAGCCTGGCTGAGTTTGCTGCTGCCATCCCTGCCTTGTGCCTTGCATGTGTAGTTCTGCTGAGGCCCCTTACCTGCAGTGGCCGAGTGAAGTCTTCTTGCTCTGTCAGTGTCACACTTGACTTTGTGTTTGCAGTGGTCTGCTTTGACGCTGTTTGCAGCACTTTTTGCAAGCCTCATTTCTCTTGATTGGCCTTCCAAGGTGTGATCCCTGAGATGCTGAGTCCTGAGGAGTCACAAGTATTGGGCTTTATAGTCCTGCACATTCCTTTGGATAGGGATTTGGTCCTCACTTCACTCTTTGAGATGTCATGTAGCTTCTCTGTCAGTACTGGTGAGGGGTAAAGGAAATCGTAAGCAAGTAGCTGCCACTGACTTTGAAGTCTGAGAATGTGATGTGAGTGTGGAGCACTAAGCTGACCAGAATCTGAGCTAGTCTCTTCCTCTTTTTCCTTAGGTTAACTGTAATGGCTTCACGATTGAAGATGAAGAACTCTCTCATTTGGGATCAGCCATATTCCCAGAGTAGGTTGAGTTTAATATTTTTAAAAATAAAAGTAACTCACTTAGAAACAAACAGAAATTATTATACGTGTGTGGAAGTAGATTTGTATTGAAATAAATTTAATAATGCATTTAATATTAATCTGTCTTGTTTAAAGTATGTTAACTGATAAAATACAGATAATGATTTGCAGCAGTTTTGCTTTTAAATCTGGTAAATTTGTTAAAATTGCACTTGCAATTTGTTTTGAAGTACTAAAGCTTAGATTGTGAACTGTATGCAGGCTGGTAGGAAACAATGGCTTACTTGGCAGATTCTGGACAGGGACATCAAGTAATGATCAAAGCAAAATGAAAAGGATTGCAGGTGACTTGCTCTATTCACAGCTTTCTTGTTTTGGCTGCGCATAATCCTTCACCTGGTGTTCTCGGAACAACATCCCTTCTACCTTTGTTCCTTTGCAAACAGTAAATCCCTTTCATAAATTCTTTCAGCCTCCTCAGATGTTTTTAAAACTGCCATGCTTTATGTTGCTATGACAGTGGAAAAATATGTACAAGCTCCTCAGCTTTACAAATAAACTGCAGATGTTAAGCGTTAACTGCAGTTTGGGAACTGGGGAGCACAACTCTCTCTGAAGCTGAGGAGCCTTTCTTCTGTTTAAGTCAGTGCTTCCCACTTAACATTGGAGCAAAGGAGGATGGTTTCTGCCCCTGCTCTTTGCAAACCCCATGCTGAAAGCACTGCCACTCTGCTGATGTTGACTTCCTCGTGAGGCATGGGTTATTAGCAGGTTATCTGTGTCGAAGCAGTCTGAAACTTAGAGGTGCCCAATTAGAGCGGGACCTGATCGGCTGTACACAGGTTAGGTAGTCCTTGCTTCACAGATGGTCCTTCTTTGGGAGGGTCTGTCTGCAGTTCTTATCCCTGACCTACAGACTGGAAATAGAGGCCCCGAAGTCCTGCTCAGGATCAGAGTCGTGGTGGGGAGAGAAGAATATTAAACCAGGATCTTCTGGAATCATGTCCAGCACCTTTGTAAAGGCTCAGCATCTGAGCCGCATCCTTCCTACTTAGCAGTTATACACCTGTGAGCTAAGAAGACTGAAGACACAATTATTATTTTGGTAGATTGGAAGAGAAATAATTACAATTATCCATTTTATCTCAAATAAGCAACAAATTACACTTCCAAGGTTGGTAGTGTGGCAGAGTACTTTTCTCTAGCAGACTGAGCTTTTGTGTAACTTGTGTGCTTGTACAACAAACAAACAGACATCCTCCCTCCCACTTTAAACAAGGAGGTTGGTTTGCACAGAAGCCAGCTAAAATGTTAATGCTGATCTTAAGTTATGATGCAGCAACTGACTTGTTTTCATGTGTTTTCTCATTTCTTTTTCATTAAATGGGGTTTTCTTTCTTTCCCCTCTAAGGAAAATAGTCTGTCATAGGTGCCTAAGTAGGTTGTTGATAGTTAAGCTGTGCAAATACCCCATCAGCTGTACTGTAGCACCCTAAGAATGGGAAAATAACTCACCTTGTCCTGCAATAATAAGATTTTAAAATTGTAATGATTCATTAGCATAGCCTTTCTCCGTATCATTAGGATAAAAACCAGTACAACAGATTTCCCAAGGTTACTTTGATGTTAAGCCTCAATGAAAACAGCTTGCAAAGAGAGACTGACTCAGTCTTTCAGACTTGTTTGTTTTGTGAAGTGGTGCTTAACTTTTGCCTGTTGCTTTTGGTGAGGTGGAAAAAAGGTTTACTTTTCTGCTTTTACAGTGTTGCATTGATGAACCATAGCTGTTGCCCAAATGTGATTGTAACTTACAAAGGGACCTTGGCTGAAGTCAGAGCTGTTAGAGAGATTGAGCCTGGAGAAGAGGTAAGTGCACCATGTTTGAATGTCCTAAGGTACTATGTATGCACGTGTCCTAAAAACAGGATCCATCCTGCTTTTCAGTCTTCATTCCAATTAGATGACAATTTAATAACACGGGGAAAGGATCTCTTGTTTCTCAGCGAAGCCTAAGATGTTGTTTTAGAAAAGTTGGGTAGCTCTGGAGACCTGAAGTGATTCCAGGAGGCAGCATCCTATTTTGTGTTGAAACCAGGGAAGGGCACCTGCAGCAGTCACTGCTGATGCCAGCCTCTGTCTCAGTTTACCCACCTGTAAAAGGAGGGTTAATTTGCTGATGTTTGGCTGCTGCTTTGAAATTTCAACATCAAAGAAAACTATTACTGCTGTAATAGTTCCCAGTATAATGATAATGCAATTGAAGCCAGAATAAACAAGGTAAATGGGGACCAATAAGTCCTCTGACTTGGAAATCTCCTGTTTTGTGGATGCTCTGTCCAGCGATACCACCTCAGCAGCAGTGTGGCTGTGTAGTCACAGAGGAACAAGAGTGTGCTTTTAGTTGGAGCAAAGGTGAGCAGCGATGGATAAATAAGGCCCTGGTAAACTTTCTCAGTCAAATACTGAACTTGACGGAGTCTTCAGCAGCAGAGCTTTTTTTTGCTTTAATGACAAACGTTAGGCAGAGCTGGGGAGGATGCTCGTGCATCTGCACGGGACGAAAATACCAAATGTTCTCTTTGAGGACGGAGTTTGCATCACATTTCATTGTGTGTCATTCACTAACGTTAACCTAGCAGGCAAGGTTAATCCTGATCAAAATAAGTTCAGAGTTGATTTTGACAACTCTAACCAATTTCTGCAGTATGCAACAGTAGTTTGGAAGAAGTGTTGGGGGTGGTTGTCCTGGGTTGCAGCTGGTCACCACTGTGAGCAAAGCGAGTTTAATTGCTGGAGCCCGGGGTGACTCAGGGACTAGTCTCCGCTTTGGAGCTTTCCTGTGGAATCTCAGAAATTTTCAGCATTTTTGGAGAGCACATACTGTGAGAGGTGGAAATGAGTTTTTAATGATTTTTTTTTTTTGTTGGGGGTTTTTTTTTTTTTTTTTTTTTTTTTTTTTGATTGAATTGTGTCTAGAAGCTGCATCAGTTCTACAGGCTCTCATCGCTTTTGTGCAGTTGCTCTTCTGACATGTAAGAATTTTTTGAAGGTGGACCAGTTACTCTGCCTGGGCTCTGCGCAGTCTTATGGGCTGTGTCTCCATCTTCAGGTTCAACGCAGCCACTGCATCAGGAATTTTTGAAGAGTTCGCTGTAAACGCAGTTCTGCATGCCGCGTGCTTTGAAGGCAGGGAAGGGAGGAAAGGAGCGTGGGGGAAAACGTGAGATCACACTGAGTAAGATTAGGACCATATGCAATGTGAAATTACACATACATTTTACTTTCAAATAACTGAAAATGAGGAAATGAAACTAAAACTGCTTCTCGTCTGCAAAATGATCAACTGCAGCGTGCATATGGCGTGTTTCTTGGGGGAGATGTCATTTAAAAACAGCATTGAAGCTAGTTGCAGGGGTTCTTTTCTGAAGGTCGTTGAAATAGAGGAACACTTAAGAATAGTGTATGTGAAGGGCCTTTAAAATGATCAAAAGCAGGTTTTCTTTGCTTTAAAATGTTGCCACTGAAGTAAATCTGATATTCATTCTCCCAGAACTGGAGCGCTGGGCCTCTCTTATTTTCAGAGATCTGAAGGTCTTCTCCCAAGTTTCTAAAGCTTCCAGTGGCTGCTGTTGCCCCAATTTTTGTCACTTTTCAGAAGGAAAAAATTGAGACTCCAGCCTCCAAAAAACCAGGCCACTGTAATTTTTTTCTAGGCTGGATACCTGAAATCATTATTTTACTTCTGAAAAGTCGGCACCTCTTTGTAGTTTGACAGGAGCCTGAGATTTATGGTGTGACAGCTTCCTTATCCACACCTGAATCTTGCTGTCCTGGGTTGAAGCCAGGGTAATATTTGAGGGAAATTCCATAATGAATAGAAAAGGAAACACTTCTCTGTCAGATTGCACTTACAAATGGCAACTCCTGATGCTGCCGAGAGGTTTGGAATGTGAGGGGGAAAAGGCAGGGGAGGTGGCTGCAGGGATTCACAAGTTGTGTCAGTGTGTGGTTGTCGTACTAAGTATGATTTCCACTGAACTGGTAGATATATTTATATATATTTATACTGCTTTTCACTGGCTACTGTGTTTTTACTGTCTAGGTTTTCACCAGCTATATTGACCTGCTGTATCCCACAGAAGACAGAAACGAACGGTTAAAAGACTCCTATTTCTTCAGTTGTGATTGCAGGGAGTGCACTACAAAAGAAAAGGTAAAAGAAAAATGGATAAAATGGATGTGAAATATGCTTCTGACTCTCGGGGCACTACCCAGGTCCTTAGGTGTAATATGGTTTAATTAAGTTTTGGAAAGTAGGGTAATAGAGAGGGGACTTGGTTTGGGTTTTCTGTCTATAAGAATTTGTGCTACTCATTATTTCGTGATGTGTAAATCATGACACGTCAGGAAATTTCCTGTTAGATGCTTATTTAAAGTTGAGCTACAAAGTGAAGATGAATATTTTGTTAGAAGTAGATAATTATATGGTGTCAACACTACCTGGCCAAAAGAATTTTGCTCAGGACCGAGTTTTCTCAGAAAACTATATGCTTTCTCCTTCCTCTCAGGGAACCTTGCTTGGAGCATTTCTGGGCTCCTGTTTGGCACAGAGTCCTGCTGCAGTCCCTGGCTGGGACATCCCAGTCCATTCTAGGTAACATTCTGTGATATTGCTGGGTAATTTGGAGACCCAGCAGCCTCTGCAGAATGGGCTTTCCTGCGGTGGCATCATGCCATTCTTGTCCTGGGTCACAGCCCCTCGTGATGCACAGGCCAGGTCTGTGTTCAGAAGGCATCGCTTCGTGCCCTTCAGGGGACAAAGGCAAACATGCAGACGGTGTTCCTTAAAGCAAGGCGTCGGTTACTTTGGGTAGGAGAATTGAGCTTCATGCTGCTCATCTCTCATTCCAGTCAAAGTAGGTTGTCATAGTCCTGATCCTTACATTCCAGATATTTCCCCCCATTTCACAGAGGTGTCCATTTAAGAGCTGCTTCCCAAACTGATCAGACAATCATCTCCTCCCACTAAACGGTGTCATCTTTCGTAACTTTTTTTTCCCAAATATTGCCCAATATTCTCATTTGAGGCCATTCTGTTGATACTGTAGTTGTGTTTTTCCCCACAGCTACCTTGATAATTTTGACACTGAGTTTAATGAAGCCAGGATTTCATCTGTGATTTCTAAGAACTTGCTACTCATGGAATCACCTATCGCTCAGCCTCCTTCAGTTCTGGAGAGATCCCTATAGCCCTCTCACCTGACAGTTGAAATCATAAAGGATAAAAGAAATCTAGCAACACTGTGAGGCTTAAACAGCAAGAGATTGTCTCCAGATCGCAGCTGACTCCTCATGAAGTTGTAAGTTAGATAGAAAGATACGAGTAAATGGAGCTGTCCAGCAGAAAGCTGGTGGATAACACCAAAATGCGTGGAAATGTTTTTTTGTCTGTAGATATGAAGGATACATTTCTCTATTCAATATCATGCTATTTTCCACTGAGCTATCGCATTGTGGAAGGCCTAAGGAACTTGGGCTTTTCTAGCCTTAAAACTAAATTTATTTGAATCCCTAATCTCTTAGAAGCAGTGAAATGTCCTATGCAAAACTGTTTCCATCACGAAATTGAAAAGCTCTTGGATCTTTCAAAAAAGAAAGGGACCTTATGCAAGTAGAGAATGGCAAATGAACTGGAAAGCAGAGCATTCTAGGATTCCCAGCCAAGGCTTTAGAGAAAACTGCAGGTGCATGCAGTACCCTTGTTTTTACATTCTTTGAGGAGCTTAAGTTCCCATCTGTGTCTTTTTATTAATTTTGTGCAGCAGATGCACCTGTATTTGTAGGCCTTGGAACCTGCATTTATGACATCCGTTGTGTTTCCTTCAGGATGAAGAGAAACTGAAAATCCGCAGGCTGGACAACCCTCCATCGGCAGAGACAGTGCGGGACACGATCAAATACGCCAGGAATGTGATTGAGGGATTCAGGCGAGCCAAACACTACAAATATATCCTTTGTTTCGCTGGCTTGGTGTGGGACCTAAAAAGCTCACCTGCTGCCTTGCTTCAGGAGTACCTGCAGGAGAAGCGCTGACCTCTAGAAGTTAAACGTGCCTCTGCCCTTTCTGTGTCTGCGGAGTTCTCCCCGCAGACAAGGGGCAGTTTAACACTGCAGGTGTGGGGCTGTGAGAGCCTGGGTTTGTTCCTGTCTGTGCAGGTGGCAGTTTCTATGAGCGTGCCATACGGCTGTCCTCATAAAACAAGCCAGAGACTAGAATGAGCATGGGGAGGGGGCTGTTAGGACATGGTAATATTGCCTGATTGAGAGTGCATGTGAGGCTGCAGGTATTGCTCATGGTCACAAGCCTACCTTTCCTAACTGCTGGGATGCAGACAAAAGTGCAGGATTTGGTGGGCCAGAAGCAGACCAGGCAGTCTGATGCCCGATTCTGTACCCACTGCATGGGGAATTTCACTCCCCTTCTGATGCATGATGCATGGACAGAGCAGCTTTTTTATTATTTTTTTATTTTTAAAAAAAGTCTGAAAGCTATATCTGTAGAATATCTGAGTAGGAGGCAGAATTATCTCATAAGTAGTACCTTCAGTTATAGAATACCCTCCCCATGTAGCTCAGGAGTGGCAGCGTGGAGACACTGATGCCACTGGAGAGAAAAGAGGACTTTTCAGAACCGTTCTGAACAAGGTCAAGGCATTTTCTCTTCATTGCTACCAGGTAGCTGTCTGATCAGAAACAACCTATTAATTGGGTTCCTTGACTTCTTCATACCTCCTAGTGAATTGCTGGAGATTTGTGAGCTGAGCCTAGACAAGATGGGTGCCGTGTTTGAAGACAGTAACGTCTATATGTTACATATGATGTACCAGGCCATGGGTGTCTGTCTCTACATGCAGGACTGGGAAGGTGCACTGCGTTATGGGCAAAAAATTATCAGACCATACAGGTAAATGTGAGACTCTTTTATTTTATTTTTTTAATGCTCTAATTCAGTAATCTAAATAATTAAGACAAGTTTGGGCAGAGATCACTTCTCTCAGTGAGAGAATACCTTTTGTATAAACACGCTACCCATGACATCACTTGAAAAAGAGTGTTTAAATTCTGCAGCAGGCTTTGGTACTATCAGAATACGGCCTGCAATGTATAGCTTCAGTCTGGAGTTCTCGATAATACAAGTTTATATTGTCATAGGTACTGTGCTAGTTCTGATTAGCTAGATAAATACTGCTGGTTTTTGTTATTTTTTTATATGTCCTCCTAATACTTCACTAAAGCAGAGCTTCGTAACCCATCTGCAGCCTGTATTTTGTGTAGAGGCAAAGCCCAGGTGTCACTCACAGTCAGCCCCCGGCCCTCTCTGCAGCAGTACAGTGGAAAGCAAGGCCCTGTCCCGGGCCGGGGCCGAGCAGCAGAGGGAGCTGGAGCCGAGCTCAGCTCCTGTGCTCGTGGCTGTGTTGGTGCCCGACATCCCTGATCGCGCTGCAGGCATGGGGGAACGGGCAGGCAGGAGCAGGGCAGCGCACAACCTCTGCAGGAGAAAAATACTTTTTTTCTGGTGAATTTCTGGTGCTTTTGTAGCGGCGGTGTGACTCATTAGAGCCAGCCCGGCAGGTGCTGCGTTTGGTCCTGCCGTGCGTCTCCCAGGCAGCTCCTCATCTTGAGCCTCGACGTCCCTGCCAGCTGGGGGGCGCGAGTCGAGCTCTCCCTCTGGAGCAGCCGCCAGCGTCGAGTCGCAGATCACTTGGCAGAGGGCAGTGATACAAAGAACGAGCCAGTGCTTTCTCCCCGGGGACTCGGTGCCATTTATCTTCCCTGGGACTTGCCCAGCTCGGCTGGCCCGGCGCCTGGCATTCCAGGTCAGCTCTGCCGAGCCGCACTCCGTTTGCTCCGCGCTGCCAGCGCCGAACGGTGCGAGCGGCTGGGGAGCTCGCTGCCCGCTGGGGACCGACGGCTGTGGAATAAGCAGAGCTGCTTCCGTGGGTGCAGGGTGAAAACCAGCCACAATGCCGTCTTCTTCTGTAGCTGGCTGGATTAAAGCTAGTGGCAGAAAGTCACTGCCATCTGACAGCTGCGGCGAGGCATATGGTGGTTTCGGTTCAGTTCCCCAGTGACAGGCATCCCCGGCCCAGAAACAATTGGCGCTGGCTCCTGGCAGCTGCAGCGCTGGGGCTGAGCAGGGAACGGGCCGGGGCAACGAGAGGCAGGGGAGGGGGCTGGGGGAACGCTCCGCCACTGCCAGGTTTGATAAAGTTGACTTTCCTTCTCTCTTGCAGTCAGCATTATCCCGCCTACTCGCTGAACGTGGCCTCCATGTGGCTGAAACTAGGGAGGCTGCACATGGCGCTGGAGAACAAACCGGCTGGGGTTAAGGCCCTGAAGAGGGTATCTCCTGCTTTTTCTTCGTTAATAACACCAGTTTGGGCATGGAATCGCTGAAACACGATGTGCTGCTCTGTCAATAAGCCTAGCCTGGCTGAAAACACAGCATGTGTTAATGTATTTGCTTGCAGGAATTTTGGCTCAGTTTCAATTTTTCCAAGATTGGATTATGGGCCTGTTCTCTCATACGAGCGGCCTTATCTTTTCACAGTGGACTTCCACTGCAGCACTTGGAGGGAGTGTTGCCCTAAAACATCGGTTACACGTTCCTCTCTGAGCTAGAGCTGTGCTAGTGCAAATGAAGCAGAACTCTGGCTTCTCCTGCCTTGCACGGTAAGGGCAGGAGGAAATGTTTGGTTCTTATGAAAGGCACATAGTGTTTCATTGATGCCTGCGATTCCTATGTCCAAGTTAAACTAGGCATGCTTTTGGTGGTTGTTTGTTCTGGAACCAATTTATTTTTAAATAGCTGAAGGGAATTCAATGCATATGGTAATGCTGAAATTGGCAAATACAGCATTTGGTTTTACATTTTTCTTCACCTCTTTTTATTAGCCTGTTCCTTATTCTTTAGGTTTTGGTTCTTTTTTTTTTTTTTTAATTATTATTAGTCTGTACCACGTTTCTTGACTTTCTTCCCCTATTGCTGTTGGACAGAAGTTTATTTTAGTTTCTCAATTATCAGTGACTCCTGCAGCATATAATGGCTTGGTGTGGAATGTCATGGTTTTGGGGCTTTTTTTTTTTTTTTCATTTTTAGATGCTGGCACGTTTTTAGCCAGCTATAACAAAGCCATACAGCCATGGTGAAAGATACAGTATATATGCTCTAAAATGTAACCATCACCTAGTTTAAAATTAGCAGAGGTTTTTCTTCACTGTGGTGTTTAAGCTTTGACTAAAACTGGGATTTGTGCCACTGGGAACATGGGATGGGAGCGAGGGGAACCGTAGGTAGATGTGTTGGCATAGTTCGCTTCCTAACGCAAACATTTTCTAATGACTCATTTCCAAAAGCTGCCTACAGGAACTGCCCAAAGTTATCCCAGCCCCTGATGTTTGGAATTTAGTGGAAAAACAAAGCCATTGTTCTTTGTCAGTTTGCAAGCAGCTCATCCAGGAGGCTGTCACTTCTCCTCTTGGGCAGGAGGGGGGATGCAGCCATTGCTCACCGCTGTCGAGGCAGAACCCAAGGCTCCTGCTGTACTGGCTTAACAAGTGTAAGAGGATAATTCCATAAAAACTTCCTGAGAAGAAAACAACTAAATGTTCTTATTGTTAGGCTGCTGCAATTCCTTGCTTTATCCTAGCACTGTGGTCTTTGAATATTCTCAGACAGTCTACGTTTACTTCTTTCAATCCTATCTATTACATTTTATTGCATTTGCTCGGGGCCACTGCTGTCCTTTTCTGAAGTGGAAAGCTTGCCTCTGCACTCTGTCCGCTCTCTGTGGATATTGGCAGGAAGCTGCAAGACAGCGGGTTTGGCTCTCTGAAACATTTGCTCTTAGCACCGGAGCTGTCTGTAGGTAAAACTGCAAGGAGCCTGGCACAATGGAGCCTGAATCTGAGGAGATCTTGCTTTCTCTTCAGCAGCTGCATGAGCAAATGCTTCCTTCCTAAAACATCGGTGGCTCCCTGGAATCAGTGAAGGGTTTACAGAATCTTACAGAATCAAGTCTGAAATGCATTTTAAAAAAACAAAAAAACCCACCTCCTGCAATAGCCCTGCTTGTCAGTCTGACAGCTGAAGGAGCCGAGCTCCATCTGACAGTGGTTAAGTGTACTGCCAGAACATTACCCACCCCATGTGCAGTTTTCTGTCCTGGAGCTGGTTGCATTCAAAGCAGTTTTGTCAGGAATATCATTTTGAAAGGTGCTTTGGGATCCTTTAAGATGAAAGATGTATTCTATGAATGTAAAAACCTTTATTACTTAGTTTTGAATTTCATTTTATTTCCTACTGGGTTTATGACTACAAGGGGACAAAAAGTAGCTAGAGGTGTCAGACTGTTTCAAACCTCCAAAGAGAGTATTTATAGCCTGGTGTTATATATGAATCAATTGTGTGAATATTTTTTTTCTTTTCATAGGCAATTGCTATCATGGAAGTAGCACACGGGAAAGATCATCCATACATTTCAGAGATCAAAAAGGAATTAGAGGACCACTGAGCCTTTGAATCTATGCAATCCTTCAAACCTTTATTTAAAAAGCCTTGGTACGGAAGCCTTCAGGAGTGCTTTGAAAAGTGAGAGAGTATGAACACAGTTCTGTCCTATAATTGGAATGACAAACACACTTAGGGTTTGCAAAATGTTTCTAGCTTCTACAAATCTACAATTGCCTTTTATTTTTTTTTTTCTTTTAAAGGAAACAGCCATGGTTTCTTAGAGGGCCTGCCTCGTAACAGCTCGTGCAAAAATGGCCAATTTTTCGTTAGGGATTTTAATGTGCATCTTATTTGTGTAAAATAAATAAAGCGGTGTTGACCCCCCTCTTGATTCCAGTTGTACACTTACATTGCAACTAGTTTGACATGCTTAAGTTGTTCCACTTAATTTGTCAAGTTAATGAGCAAAACTGGTATGTTTTTATTGTTGTTGTGGTTTAGTATCCAATTTCTCATTTCACAAATTATTTTTGCATGCAGTAGCTTAGCTGAAAGAAAGGAGAAACGGGGCTGGTGAATTTTTCAGCACCCAGCACCTTGTCCTCAGTCCATCTGCAGGCCCCTCGTTGCTCCTGGTAGGTGGGAATTCACTTCTTTAAGGACATAGAGCTCAGCAGGCTTTGTACAGAGAATGCTGGCACCTATCTCAGGGCTCAAAAGGATCACAGAAGATCCGCACTCTGCAATTTCTGGCTTTTAATCCCCTTTATAAGTTAAGGTGAATTTACTACAGTGGGTTAAAGCTCTTCTCGTTTGTTAGCAATTACTTTTAATGGGGACACAAGACCAATTTCTGAGGAAAAAAACAGAGGGAAGTAGCTTTCCTTGCACATTTATAAGACGTTAAAGGCTTTTTCCCCTCCATTTAGTTTGATGGCAAGAGATCCTTTAAAGGATAGGGGGAGGAAGAAGAGGGATAGAGTGGCTCTCTAGTTTCAGTACCCTAGTTGAAGGATGTTGCACAGTAAAAGTACGTGATCGTTCCTTACTGCTTTCACAGCTTAGAAAGTATGATGAGAGAGTCAGCACATCACCATTGTTCAAGATCATGTTTTCTTTCTTGTAGGTGTTTGTCTGAAAATAAAACTGCTCGAGCCCAAGGGTTTGTCAGATCATTCTGCTGAAAGCTTTCATTGCGCTCTAGCCAACAATTGTTGGAGTACGTAAAACTGCACCAGATCTCAGGGCTGCAGAGATCCAAGGCTCTTTCACCACAGCCAAGTCTAGGAAGGGTGTATGAGCTGCCTCGTTCTAGTCTGACTTTATCTTGTCACACAAACCCTTGTCCAGGGAAATAAATAGCACCTTCATTTTAGAAATGGGAAGTCTGGGCTCTGAGCAGTAGCAGCAGGTTCACAACTCACTGCGGCCCTGGTTGTGCCATGGAAAACAAACATAAGCACGGAAGGTGCTAATACGAAACCTTAAGCTTGTATAGGAAAGAATGCATGCGTACTTTTCATTGAAAAAAAAAAAAAAGGTTTATTGTATACTGTGAATATGAAGGACAGCCTTACCAAAAAAACCTTAGTGATGGAAGACATGTTCATATTTGAAAAAGCATATAAGAAACTATTTACATAAAGGCAGTGAAGGGTAAAAAAAATTATTGCAGTCAATTAATGCTGAATAGAACTTTATAAAAAGAGAAAGAACAGAAACAGTGCAAAAATACTGTCAAAAGTAATCAGTTCTATACACAAGATAAAACTGACAAGCATAAGCTTATGTACTGATATGATAATACATTAGAATATAAAATAGCATGCATAGATTTTTTTTTTAAAAGGCTTTCAATAGCATAGCATAGTTCTGCCATTCAGCCCTAACAAGAGGGATCGGGGGACAGGAAGGGCATGCAACTGATGTCCCATTTCTCTATAAAATGTGTACATACAGTGAGGCTGTGAGACTTAGATCACTGTTCACACTTAATTGTCATGTACAGAATTAAAGAACAAAATACAACAGAAGCATCAAAATACTGAAAGTAAAACAGGACAGGAAAATCCAGTGACATAAAACTTAAACATGTTATTTCATTTAACATGTCCCACACAATTATATATGGGAATATTACAGTCATCTGCATGTGTAAACTCTTATCCTTTGTAAAATATCCCAAGAAAGGTATTTTACTAATGAGGAAAACGTTTTCCATATGGAGCAATCTCAACAGGGTAAACAATTAACAAGCTATTAACAATGTGTCTGGCTCTAAAGAGTTGGTTTCTTTAAAGATTCTGAGTAGCAGCAAGAAAATACTTCTGGTTCACATACATGAGAAGGAAGTTCTTACATATTTATGGGTTACTAAGCCATGGAACTCCCCAACACAGGATGTTGTGAAGGCCAGAGGAATAAATGCGCTTTAAAAAATGCAATTCACTGAAGATGAATTCATCAGTAATTATTAAACACAGTAAGAGGGATATAGCTTTAACCTGGGGAAGCCCCTAAATCACTAATGGCCAGGTGTGCTGGAGGGACTAAACACCCTGTGCTACATTCATTTATCTTTCTTCCTTAAGTGCCAATTACCAACCTGCCACGGAAGTATTCTGTAGGAAGCCATCCTCATTTAGTCTCGCCTGCCTGATAGGGAATGCTGCCACTGAAGCACCTGCGTAAAAAGACTCAGCCCAAAACACTGAGTCCTGATGCAGGTGATCTGGAAGAGTAAAGCTATGAAGCACTGTATTCAGTTCAGGGATCTGCTCAAACATTAGGCTTTTCATTACCTCTAACTAGTGCTGGGGTTCTTCAGTGAGAGCTGCCGTCCCAGCAGCGTTCACTCTCCTGAGGCCAGGCCCTGCTGGGAGCAGGGAGCACTCAGTGAAGGTGCGCACGAAGCACAAAGCACAAGCAACAAAACATCAACACTGGAAAAAAAAATCAACTGAAAAATGGCTGGGAAGAACCAGGCAAAATTTCACTGTTTTTAAAGTATCTTATGCTAACAAAATCTATTTACTTTTAAATATTTATATAAACACTGCTATTTTTGAGCTGTACAGTAGTGTTTTGTTTCCCAAGCTAACAGTCGTTTATCTGTGGCTTAGAACTCCATTTTCTCTTGGCCCCACAGCCCAAGCAAGCAGCTCTTCCCTTCCTCAAAGCACAGTCCTTGCAAGTCCAGGGGACACACAGCTGCATCGATGGCAAGACCTGCATGTACAGCTCCCACAGCACCTGATTCTGTATGAAATACCTCTCTAGGAGGCTAAGAATGAGCTGGGGACAACTACCTTCAGGGTTTTGGACCTTGAGTCTTTCTCTTGCTGACTGAACATCCATCAGCAGAACCGTATCAATTTTTATAGAGTATTGGACAAATGAAGTTTTCATGCAGTGCTGCCCTTCCAAGATCAGTCTTGGACACGATGCATCCTTTATTTCACGAGATGCGTACCACATGGGATTTCCAGATGTGAAGCATTCTTTTCCACAAAGACAAGCAGCAAAAGCTAACCTCTCCCACTGAGGTACGAGAGCTGCTACAGCAGGTATGAGCCATGCTCATGCTCCTGCTTTTTGAGCATGCAGCTCACAAATCGTTAGTGAGACTGATGACAGCTAATTCAGTCATCATCTCATCCCAGGAGGGAGCTGGGAAGTCAGCTGTGGTGAACGCAGCATGGTCTGTAGCTGCTGCATTTCCCCCCCCAGATGTCTGTGCTATACTCAGGTGAGAGACTGCTTGTCAGCATTTACCTGAGGGTCACTCATGGGCTACAGCAACAGCAAGTATTGGATGAAAAATAATGTGTTAGCTTAAAATGACCTTCTCTATTAGAAGCAGAGACACTTGCTCATTCCTTTCCAGCCTATGGTTTGCCATTTGCATGTCTGTTTACAAGAAAGAAGTAATTAAAAAAGCTTTTGAAATCATGCAAATATTTAATATTTGCAATTGAGGCAAGTGATTTAAATAAACGGAACAAGTGTTCTTCAATATACTTCTTATAAAGGACTGCATTAGCAATAGGTTGAATCAATTCTCACAGGTGTCTCTTCAGCTGAAACACTAGTTTAGGGAAAAGCTATTTCCAACAGGGCTGAGTATTTGGGGTCCCTATACACCTACAAAAACAGGAGAAGTTTTGTGGGATCAAACCTCATCTTAAGTCAGCTGAGCAAGGACAAGAGGTGCCAGTGCAGGCCGAGCTCCACCGTTCTCCATGCAGCCTGTGGAGGGCAGGAAGAGGAGCTCTGCAGCACTGAGCAGACTTGGTGAGCAGCAGAATTCAGTCATCTCTCCCATCCTCGATCCAGGTATTGTTAGGCATGAAATGCTCTGACCATAACTTTAAAGAAGAATTTGATGCCAGCAACCTCAATACTACCATTGTTAAAGGTTTAAAGGAAAAAAGCTGTCAAATTCCAAAACTAAATATAGATTAAAAGTACATGAAAGGGAAAATACACGCAATGAATTCCCAAGTCACGCTTACTCATCCACTCCAAGTTCTTCCTTACAAAATAAGTCAGGGAGCGTAGGCTAAGCTCGCCAGACTGCAACATGGGAACTCTGGAGAAGACTGGCCGTTTCCAACTTTTTCTTTTTTTTTTTAAGGTGAAGCTCCATTTTTTTCTGGAAACTGATGCATTTCTGCAACATTTTCAATCCAAACCACTCAAAATGGAGAGACTGTTTTCTTGTAACCTACCCATGGTCATGCTTTGAGGCTAAGAAGTATGGAACCAACAGCAACTCAAAACGTCTCCTCAAAATGACTCCTCTGTGGGTCTGTGGGTCAACAGTCCTGTTGCTTTAAGCCTCACGCATTCATTCCTGCTATGACTAATGAAATTGGATACAATATGCATTTTCCTGTCACTCCCTAAAAGGTTAGGAAATGCTGCCCAAGCGGTTTAGGACTGATAAAGCTACAACGGGTTCAAAGTCAGGAGGCTCAGATTTTCCCCTACAGAAGTGGATCACATTTCAATCACAACCCATTGGCATGCTCAGGTTCGGCTGCAAGCTGGGGTGGAAGGGAACCTCTGAAGATATGCTCCAGCCCAATTCACGTAGGATATTAGCAGATCTACTCAAGATAAAATCTAGCAGGAAAAAATACATTGAAGTGAGATGAAAGGAAAAGTTTAAAATTACCATTCTTTGACAATGAAAGGGAAAAAGTGAGTCACGTTGGCCTCTATCTACCACACCAGCCACATTACGAGTTAATTGGAAATGACTGTTTACTAGGTGGCCGCTTACTTGGCTCATTAATGGGCACTGACTTAATTTGGAAAGGATTTTCGGTGCCATTTCGTAATTAATATTTTTCTAAGACACCCGTGATGTATCTTTGCATAGAAGGTGCTTGCTTGATTTTCCTTTTAAACGCAGCTATTTACATTCTTTTATGAAGTAACTTTTCTGTCCTGACTGCAGGAACAGTAGGATGCGCTTCAGCCAAGAACAGCTGAATAACAAGACACGGGAACAGATTATTTCCCCTCCTGATTTTCTACCTCTCAACTCCAAGTGGAGCAATGGGACTTGACAGCTCTGAGTTCAAACTTAATTCATCATTAGGAAATTATTCAAAAAGCTATAACGAGATAACTAATTTAATACACTTTGCTTCAAGGTTTATTCCTTGGCTTGTTTCCCAGATATAAAGCATCTCTGTGCAATTACCATGCAGATGCTGCTGAAAAGACTTTAAATGGTTGCTGCTAATTTAACAAGAGATATGTTGGCATTGGCAGAAGGAAATAGAGGAAAAATGAAGTTGACTGGAAACTCAACTGATCCCTAAGAGGAACGCGGTTGAGATATTACAGCTAAATAACTCTTAACCATGTGTTGGTTGCTGGAAGTCTCCACTAGAACTCTCGTCGTTACGCCCCTGGTGCATAGCACCAAAACACACACAGTGAACTTTTACATTAATTTAGGAGGCTCCCTGGAACATGGCCTTCGATTAAGCTCCTGCTTTTACAGAAAGGTAGGTGTGTGGGTCCCTTTAGTGATCCCAAAGTTGAGAGTACTCATTAGGTTAGGCCTTTATACTCAACTTAAAGCTAGTTATGGCTTGGCCACCTGCATTTAGAACAAGAAAAAAAAAGTAGTATTTTGCTGCCAAGCAGTAGGAGGGAAATTACAGAAAAGCTTCAGTGTGAGATGCCCACAAATGTGCAGAGTAATTCCAACCATCATAAAGAGAAAATGCACTGCAGTCTTTCCAGATCGCAGCCTGTGTTTCCACAGTAGGTTTTAGGACCCACCTGACTGATATAGGAGCTGGGAACTGCTGTCCCATGGCCTTCAACAACACTCGGCTTGACCTGTCACACCTGCTGCTGCTGCAGCTGATCTTTGCAGAAAGGCAGATGACTGCGGTTCACATAACGCCACCAGGTAACAGCTGTATCCTCAGAGGACAGGAAGGCTCATCCCGGAAAGAGAAACACAGTAGGAAGCTGGGAGACAAAACCAGGACACCAGCATGTTTGTCTGTCCAAGCTGTGGGATGATACGAAGCCACCGGGGGATATTTAGGGGATGCAAAACCCCAGGCAAAGGAGGACAAAGCATGCATGGAAGGAGTGGGGATTCTGGAAGAGGAGAAGAATGATCTTGGGTGCAAGGGACTGAAATGAGCGAACAGATAAGGATGGGAGGCCAGGGGTTCAGAGGGAGGGATACAAAGGAAAAGCAGCAAGGGACTAAAAGATGAAATTTACCTGGGAAGGGATATGCAGGAAAATAACTTGACAGAATAACCGTGACAGAATAAGTACACTGGGACTGGGGCCCAGACACACTGCACAATCTCCACCCTTGGAGATTTTTGAAATTTGCCTGGACGTGGCAAGCTGATCCAGCACTGAGGTTAGCCCTGTGGGGCGCAGGGCTAGGAGCTGAGAGTGCCAGGGCTCCTTTGCAGCCTGACCCTCCTGGAGCGCCGGGTCGAAGCAGCCAGCTGGGAGCAGCACTGCTGGCAGGAGCGGGCAGCGCAAAGAGACGAGGAAGAGGAGCCAGCGTCAGGAGGGGAGCAACCAGGGGAGCACAGGAACTTTCCTTTCCATCTCTTAAGCCAGAAGTAACAGTGTGGAAACCCCAGCACAACTTGCTAAAGCCTTATTTTTTAAAAACAAACAAACAAACAACAACAAAAAAAAACCTTTAAATACAGTTTCTATCACTTCTAAACAACCGTAAGTGAATGCTACCATGCAGCAGCATGGTAGTTCATAGTGTGCTCCAATGAAATAAACAGTCTGGAGAAAGGGATGTGCACAAAGTTGTGCAAAAACCTCTGGTCAACACTGAGGGACAGAAAAAGAGAGAGCAGAGGACAGGTCCAACTGCTGAAATACTTGCAGGACTCATGGATTTGTTCTTAGCTCCTCCACAGATTTCATTTTTGGACTCCGGCAAACCAGTTAAGAATCTGTTAATCCCGTTCTGAAGTGGAGGAGGTTTGTTTCCCTTTTCTGTTCCAATTGTAAACGTCAAGCAAGGACTGTTTCTCCATCATGTATTTATACAGCATCTGGCAGAACAGATTTCTAACCCTAACTGGAATCCCTGAAAACTGCCAGAATAAAATAGTTATAATAAATAGCAGGGAGAACCCAAAATGACCAGACGTGGAAACAGCAGCCTAAGAGGGCTGGTATGTGCAATTTAATACAGAGAACACCCTAACAAAAAAGCAAGGGCTGCCAATACCAGAAGACGACTGCTTGGTATGTTCATAAACCACAAGACAATGATGGGGGAAGAATCAAGAAAGGCTGTAAGCTAAAGCCCTCCTGGATCACTGTTAGGAGAAATCAGCTACAGAGTAAAGACTACACTGATCTACACTGACTAAGTTCAAAGAAGTAGAAAATAAAACTACAGCAATGAAGACACAGGAAACAAAGAGAGGTGACAAGAGATGTCCAACTTGTATGGGGGTTCTCTTCTACACTACACAAGGTGAGCCTCTAGGCAATAAAACTTCCTGTGCAATTCATGAGGAGATGCTTCATTATTATTATTTTTTTTTAAAGCTGCATTTAGTTGAAATTGTTTTGTTCAGCCCACAGGAAAGACTCATTTACTGACCTCACAGTGCTCTGGGTCAGTTTTCTAACACTGCTTCAACTCTTAAGAATCCCTCCAAGGACTGCAGATAATAGCAAAGGGTTTGTTTAAAAGATCCAATATTGCTTTTTTCCAAGGACTGTTCTAAAAATGTAATTCTCATGGAATTTGAACAGTATAGCACCCAAACTCTCTGCCCTCACAACAGCCTGTGTTTGAGCCCTCTATAACGTGCCCTGCTGCGTATGCTCAGGTCTCCCTGTCCCAGGACTGTGCGTTCTCAGCTTCCACTCATACTATAGCTGACATCTAGCAATTATTTCTTCTCTTTTTTTTTCTTCTTTTTTTTTTTTTTTTTTTAAATCACAGACACCACTTATCTGGGTCAGAATGTTCTTATGTGAGAAGAAGCCCACTGCCAACTAACTGTTCATTTCAGAAACTATGTAGCAAAATAAAAGCCAGTATTTTATCTTTATGAAGGATTGCTTTCCCTATGGACATGTTACAATGCAGACCAGTCATGTCAAATATAGTTCAATTCAAAGCTCACTATAAGTTTTACAAGTTATTAAAGTAATTCACAAATTATTCTAAGAAAAATAAATTATATCTTCTATAAAATAATCCATGGGACACTATAGTAAAGAACATATATTCCTTACTTTCCAGACAACTTTAAAAAGTGCAATGTATGCACACAGTGTTGTCAAGGCAGTTCCCCTTGTTCGTAGGTATGTTTCAGTCAGATCCACAAAGATGGGTCCGGGATGTTTAAAGAGATTAAATAAGTCTGGAGTTTTGCAGGAACTGGATGAGCACTTGATAGACAAATTTGTACTGGGCTATGGTCTGGATCATAAACATTCTCTGCTCACGCAGGTGTCTCAGCATCACAGGGACGTCCACTTTCTGTAAAGTAAAGGAGAAAAGGCACAAGGATGAAGGTTTATCAGGTCAAACAATCATTGCCTCAAAATTTAGTTATCTGACACAGGAACTCTTATAGTTATGCAATGAAATGAATTTTAACCAACTGTAGTGAAATATTGCCTCCCCCCCCCCAACTTTTGAACACAGAATCACAGAATGGTTTGGGTTGGAAGGGACCTTAAAGGCCACCCAGTTCCAACCCCCTGCCATAGGCAGGGACACCTCCCACCAGACCAGGCTGCCCAAAGCCCCATCCAGCCTGGCTTTGAGCACCTTCCCGGATGGGGCATCCACAGCTTCTCTGGGCAGCCTGTGCCAGTGCCTCACCTCCCTCATACTGAAGAAATTCTTCTTTATTATGTTATCTTCCCTCTTTTAGTTTAAAGCCCCTTGTCCTATCACTCCACCCCCTGACAGAGTCCCTCCCCAGCTTTCCTGTAGCCCCCTTTAGGTACTGGAAGGCCGCTGTAAGGTCTCCCCAGAGCCTTCTCTTCTCCAGACTGAACCACCCCAACTCCCTCAGCCTGTCTTCGTAGCAGATGTGCTCCAGCCCCTTGATCAGCCTCCTCTGGACTCGTTCTGATACATCCATGTCCTGCTTGTGCTGGGGGACCCAGCACTGAACGCAGAACTTCAGGTGGGGTTTCATAATAAAGCGTTTCTTCTCTTTGAAAGCTTCTAGTTCCATAGGGCTGTTTTCAATTAAATAGAATAAACCCAGTGTATTGTATTATCTTGGGCTAAAGGCTAGATATATCAGGAAGGTCTAAGGCAAAAATTGAACAGCTAGGATTATACAGTTAAGTCCAGGCTCCATCACTCAGTGCACATGGCTGTGATCCCTGGTCAGCCTCATTCACAGAGGGAGGATTTGAGAGATTTTTCAAATGGCAAGCAGGCATTAGATCTTAAGAACAAAAGGTTCCTCAGACAAAATTGAAGCGCAGGCAAACAACTGATCCTTCCACTAAGAGAAGGAAACCGACTGTCACCAAAAGATCCAGAAACCCCGACACCTGACCTCCCCCAGCCAAGTCTGTGCTAGAGCACAAGGCTCTAGCCTCTTTCTGGAAGACGTGCATCCAGAAAGTCAAACAGTTGGCCCTGAAGACCCTGCATCAATAATGCTAGTTTTGCAGACTTCAGGATAGCATTTGTCTGTTGCCACATACTGAATGGCCATGAGGAGCTGGGACACATCACGTACCTTCCACAAGGGCATCTTCCTGCTTAGTTTCATCCCAAAGAAATTCACTCGTGTGCCCTGAAAATGCTCTGCAGCAGGAACTAGAGTACAGTAAGTGGGGACAGACTGGGAGACCCACTGTAAAAGTGCACCTCTAATCTTAACGAGCACACAGGTGCACATGCACCTTCTGATGAACTGAATGAAAAAATGAATGGGCTGTGTGAAGCGGAGAGCCTTGTGAAGCAAAGTGTTAGAATTTGCTGGAAAACTCACGAGGTATTACCATCCTATCTCCAGGATTTAGGGAGCAAAAGCACTGTGATATTACCATGTCTCAGCTGTTATAACAGGTCTACCAGGAGCTATTCCAAAGTCACTGAGCCATTGAAGCTCAGCCTACCAGGCTCAAATTCAAAGAATGTGAATGCAGTAGGACCCAAGATGGGGGATTTTCTGTTCCTATTGCAGCACTAGATGCAAGCACTGGGATACACACTCCTGTTGAGGGAAGTCCTTAAGTGGTGCAAGATACAAACTGAGGAATAGTTACTCTATCAGGCTACACAACGTGCACTTTGCAATGCCAGTTTGCCATTCCAGAGACACACAAAGGAGCTTGGCAAGCCATCTGGCTGCAATGAAAAGTGTTTCAAGTACAATGCCTGTGCAAAAGGGCAGAGAAACAAATCAAGATTTCTGCTAGCCACTGGAGGCGAAACTGAGCATGGACTCTGCTTGCACGCACAGTAGAAATTTTCTGGAAAGTTTAAAATAAAAATCACGCTGCATATCCATTTTCTGTCCACTTGTACAAAGCTCAGAATCTCCATCCTTTGTAAACAAGCCCTAACTCATACACCGTCACTTTCTGAAAGCAAGGTTAAATATTCTGCCACATCCCCAAACAATCTGTTACAGAAGAACAGCTCTAGAGAGTCAACAAGCATAAAGATTTGTAGGCTGGGATGAGTAATGTCATATTATTTTCAGCAGGTACAAAGGCAAACATAAGCTCTTTTCACTTGCAAACTTAGAGAAAGCCTCCCTGTGGAATCAGAAGCTTACGAAAGCCATTTGGTTCTTGCTGAGCAAAGTCACGCAGAACTCGATCTCAGCTGACTAACTACAACAAAAACACAGACCAGCTTCGACCTGCACAACCACATCACCATCTCAGTGGTTCAGTGTTTGACAGTTTGCTGATTCTTACTTGGCCTGCAGCACACCATGATCAGTGACTCCATGCACCTCCTTGTAACCGATGAGGCTTCCTTTTCTCTCAGAAACGAAAGAAAAGCCCGTCCTGCCTATCTGACCTCCCTATTTGTATTCACCTTAGCATTTTATTTCAGGCAAGCAGAACCTTTAAATTCACCTTCGCCAAAACATGTCAACAGAAGACAGGTAATGCTTTGCTAAGGTGGCATTTGCAAAAAGAACAGAAACATTACTTTCTGACTCCCAAACTAAAAATCTCCCTATGAAGATGCACTTGAAGGTGTGACCGTGAGTTCATGTCCCAGTGCCAAGTCTGAACTAGAAGTCAGCAGAGCACAATAAGCTCAATTACTCTCTTCTACATGACTAGAGAAGTAAGGATGTAATGATGTGACTTACTGTATTTGTTACCATATGGCAAGCTACTGAAAATCTACCCCTGCAATGAGATACACAGCTTCAGACTCAAACAGCAAGTGCCCACAAGTCACACTGACTGAAGTTGTACAGCAGTTCATCAAAAATGGCTTTTCAACTAAAGCTGAACACTCGGAAATCAAGAGGTTGTGTTTGAGCATTGCTGCAGACTTTCCAAGACTGTCTGCAGGGGGATTTTCAATCTCCTTCTCCTTTTTTCTTCTCGACTAAAATATTAACATTAATGTCTCCTTACTAGGATGCTTCTGAAGAAATCAACCAATTCATAAGACTAAAGTTTTTTAAGTAATGAGCCATTTGATTTCAGAAAAAAATAATCAAATCTACTTCAAAATAAACCAGTAAAATTGCTGCGTGAAAAGGAAGCCTCTGTCCAGCATGTAGTATCTGTCGCAAGCTGAAGACATACTGCTCAACTAATAATGAAATAATAAGATTTTTAATCTTTTTTTTTTTTAATTAGGTTTTAACAAACCAAAAATATTAACTTAGTACGATCTAGAGCAACAAAGCCCTTAAGGCAAATTGTCTTTAATATTACTGATGATTATTTCCACCATTAATCAAGACAAAAGAATGCTTTAATTAAGAGACATCAGAGAAATCCCTTATTATTGAGCACTACCATCAGTTCCTACTGAAGTTGATGGAAATTCTTCTGAACATCAAGGCTCACCCCCATGCTCAGAAGTTGAGGTACCTCCTTTATCTTCACTTGCTATTTGGCTACTCTTGGCCAAAGAGGTGACTTCTGTAAACCGCAGACAAACTCAGGTGGCCGAAATGTGTTGCACAACTGTTTAGCATGTGTTCCTGGCACACCATTAGCATTCAGAGGTTACTGTAAAGCTGACCCAGCTAAACTTGTTCACAAACAGTTCAGGTCTGGCTCTTACAACCAACCAGATTTCCTCTGGGGTGCAGAGGTTTCATTGCTGCGGTGTGCACAACAGAAGATCTCGGTGCCTACGGAAATTAGTAAAGTGGTCTCAAATAATCAGAACCACTGCCTCGCACAGGAGTGGTTATTAAACAGCAGCTGACATAAGAAGGCTGCAGAGCTCCCAAAGCACATACGTGTGGGTTCTTTCTGTCCAGGCCAGTTCCTTCTTGCCCCTTTCCCCACGAAAGGGTGTGAATTGTGACACAGATCTAGAGGCCAGCTTCTACAGAAGCCCAATTGAAGTTGCAGGAGGTTTATCGTGGCTGAAACGAGCCCATGATCTCTAGGTGATCTTGTAACTACAGAACAAGGCAACTTCTTGCATCACTTTTTTTTTTTAAAAATAGTGAACAGAACTGTGCAACTTTTCAAAAAAAAAAAAAAAGCAATGAAGTACCAACTTGTCTCCTTTAGAACCTGATTTTGGAACAAGCCAGGAGCACTTCACATGGCACCTTGCACAGGAAGGCTCCAATCTATAACTGCATGGTAACACAGGTCAGTGAGCATTTCAGGCCTGCACATACAGTCTTCAAGCAGCTCATCTAATGGATGATTACTGGGAAGGGCAGATAAGTGCCAGTGCCTCCCTCCTGCTGTATTCTTAGCTCTACAAGAGGTTTTGGTCTCCGAGCAGTTCCTCTGGCAATAGAAACCCCCACCCGTTTCAATAGCTGTTTTCCATATGTTGTAACTGTGTGGCATGTTGTTATTCAGGATGTAATGTTTTTCCTGGACAGGTCTCCAATGACAAAAGACAGTTGAAAAGCAAGCACCTACACACGGTTACTCTCCCAGTGCTCTTATTCTTAACATAGCTTCAGACTACACTACTAGTTTTGTATCAGCTGCTCCTCTTAAAGATCTATTCCCAACACATACGCCTTTTCCTTAAGGCACCACCAAGTTTTGTTCCACATGAGATTAGAGAAAACACAAGAAAAAGAAAGGAGTCTGAAGAGTGAATTTATCCAGCAGGAAGCATTAGTTACAAAAGCATGGAAGCTGACATACTTTAAACTCTGTCAGGCTGTTCTTGTGAACATGCTGTCTTTATCTAGACTGTTAATTACATACAGGTAAGAATTAGACTAAACTCTTAAAAGACATTAAAAAGCCTTAATTTTTAATGTATTAAAACAATATTGACAAAAATGAGTAACATCAACCCAACAGCAAACCAGAAGAAATACTTTCTACAATGGTAAATCTCTGCCTGTTACATTAAGGTCCTTGTTTTACAAAAGTAATAGAAAGGAAGCATTTCAATGCCTTTTAATTTTAAGCTCAGAAAGGTAGCTAGTCAGTCAAGGAATGAGCTCAGGGTTTGTGTTGAGAAAAAGAAGCTTGCTTACTTCATTGTGCTCCAAGCACCCAATCATCAGTTCTGTTAGGATAACCACGCCGGTCCTTCCTACCCCCGCGCTGCAGTGAACCACGATGGGAGGGTTGCAGTTGTTGCTGCTGTCCAGCACGCTGTTGGTATGGCGACGCACTGACTGTATCTCCTCCAAGTAAGCTGCAGGGTAAAACACAAAGTTGCAAACATCTATATGTCTAAATGTAAAAATTGGAAAAAAAAAAAAGGAAAAGGAAAAGTCATTCTTTGTCAAAATGGCAAGAATTTACATCTTTTACAACATACTATTTTTTTTGGCCAGGGTGTACTGAACAGTGCTGAATCCAGCAAGTACCAGTTGGTTGTCAATTACTACTTGGGAGTCTGCGCCTTTAAATTAAACTGCACTTTTTAAAAATTAAATTCCATTTTCACCTCTGCAAATCTCCAGGTCTCCTAAACAGATGGTTCCAGACATTACTTACAGCAATTCCTGCTATTAACAGGATCAAAACAACACTGTTGCTGACTCTGATTTTTCCTCCTGTTACATCACATCTTTCAGGACCAAAATCCTCAGCCACCTCAGCTCCTACCTCTTGAATCCTACTTCTTTCTCCAAATCACAGTAACATCTGACCTAGTTAAGGCCTCTGCTTGCCAAAGCAATAAAGATTTGTGATCAGTCTCAGCTCTAACTAGGTGCAGTGAGCTGAATCCAGTGTGAGCAACCTTTTGTTTGGTGTCTTTTATCATTCAAGTTAAAGAATTCTTACATAAAAACCCTTGGACTTCTTCTGGACAACCATGGTCTGGCCAGTCAGTATACTGCAAATGCCACACTGTCCTCTCCTGCCCAGAGAGAAGATGCTTGACCTTCAGACCAGTGGTCGCGTAGCAGCCGGAGTCTGTGCGGAACTTAGTTGTCACCTTGAACTTCCCATAAGTGGCTGAGCTGTGCTTAGAGCCCAGTTTAGGCCAATAACGATGACTCTTGCTTCTTCCTCCCTCCTTAATCACACAGAAATAAAAGAAAAAAAATAGTAGTTAGCTGCTGCAGTTAGAATTCTCTACAAGTAGAGAGCATAAAACTCTTCAGATAGGACAACACTACTAGAAGAGCTAGGAGCATCCCACGAAGTAAAGAAAGTACCTGTTAAAATTCTCAGCAACATAATATTTCTTATTTCCAGTTTTTACACTTAGAAAATGTTTACATAGGTAGAGCAGACTTATTAGAAATGAATATGAATATATGAAGAACAAACTCTTGTCTCAGGGCAAAAGCCAGCTACTGCCTACAGCATCCCAGGAAATATTCTCCCCCTGGGCATGTCTTTCCTTTCACTTGAAAGATTCCCTACAGTAACTTCCAAGTATCTGTTGTTCATAAGCCCTGGGAACTGGACAGTGACTTGATGTAGTATGGGACTCCCCTGTGCTCGTTAAAAGCAACCAGGCATAAAGCTGAATGCAGAGTTAGTAAGCAACGTGTGTCAGATTTTATAACATAAAGAAATCCAAGCACATAGTTCTTGGATTACAATAGAAATAGCTGTTTTGCTTGGCATAAGAATAAAAAGGTTTTATTTTATTTTTTACATGGACACTTCTACGGAAACAGCAGCTTCTGGTCTCTTTCAGCTGATAAGAGCGGCGGTATGCAGAACTGGCCTTGGACAGGGTGGAAGTTTGTGTCATTTTAACCAGGAGCAGTTCAGCACTCTCACACTCCAATGGAAACATCTTTGTTTTGTTTGGCCAAAGTGGAGTGAAGCAGGGGGAAGGAGGTGCTCTGGTTGCTTCACTTCAGTACTTGCCAAACTGAATACTAGAGAGTTACAAAATATAGCATTATAGCAGCACGGGCATATGCTCAAAGAGAGTGAGAGGAAAAGGGGCTGTTGACAGAAAAACAGGTTACTGGAGTGGGAAGTGATGATAACAGGAGATTCACTCGCATCAGAACGAACTGTGCTCCATGATTTTACATACCTCTTCAGCTGTGACCATGGCTATAACATTCACCCCCTGTTCCCACACCATCTGCCAGAAGTCATGACACGTGTGCGGCAGAGGTCCTTGGGTAGCAATGTAGTGCCACTCTTCTCCACCTACAGTAACCTGGGAGTAAGAAAAAAATAAATGATATAGTCAGTGCTTAAGTTCTCAGCAGTGTTTGTGTCAGAACTGCCCATTAAACAAAAGAGACCACAATGAAACCTTTACTACTCTGTTCTTCCACTGTTGTTTAAAATTTTGAACAAGAACCATCCTTTTGGTAAGAGCAAATCTGACAAAACACAATCTTTGGTGTTTCCAAGTCCTTTCTTGAGGACCACAAAAAAGCATTGAGCAAGATGTTACCCATTTTTCTTGCCATTGCATCTGGATCATACAGATGAAAAAAAAAATAATTGAGGCCTTGTTTCTGAGATGGCTTAAGTACAAATAAACAGCTGACTGACTGCCCTGGGCTTTGTGATAAACTCACGACAAAAAAAGAACTGAGCACCAGAGGAAGTGTCTACATGCATTTAAAGGCATTGCACTGCTGCAAATTAATGCATAGTAGTGTAGAAAGCCTGAATGCAAATGACATTTTGTGCTAGGAAAACTAAAGGCCTCCAACTATTTAGGGCCTCTTTCAACAGTTTTCCAGTCAGGGAAAAAATATTTTATTTAATAGACTCTTACTGCACCGATCACTGTTGAAGATGTGGCCAAAGCCCAAAGTTGATGCAGTTATGCCCACACACTCTACGTAACACAAAAGACAGAGAGGCCCAGCTAGTGATTAGATCAAGACAGGCACCATTTCAAGTTTCTATTCCTTGCTCACCTTGGGTTTTTCAGTTTAGAATCTGCCATCTACTTATATACTAAATCCAGCACATTAGATGTGTTTCAAATGCCATGTGAGATTTAAAATTATCTAAAGCTGGAGTCATGTCAGTCTGTTTCCCAATACGTAACTGGATTAGCAACCGCATCCTGTAACATTATTTTTCTACATGACTATATGCAATCAATTAATTTTTAAAACACAGAGATCACTTTTGTGTGTCAAAAAATATTATCACTGATTATTTGCTATACATCAGGCAAAGTTTATACAAACTTTTTTTTAAGTAAAGTTTTAGGTCAAAAGAGCCAAACCACTCTTAGAGCTACTAGATCTTATTTTAAAATGTCTTTAACAGTGAGAAAAAAAACAAGACAGACAAAAAACACACAGATGAACTAATTATTTTGAAAAAGTTTAAACATTTTTTCTTTGCAGACTAAGACCTTCTAATTCTACATGTCAGCCCAGAGCCACTTCTCACAACAGAGTTATAAATCCTAGAGAAAGAGATTTACAACTGAAGTGCTGACACGTCCATAAATATCAAGGTGCTGGCGGACAATGCTACAAGGAGAAATCAGTAACTCTGACAGGTTTAAGCATATACTACGTTTGAGGTACAGGTCTTTGAGTACATTTTCAGAAATTGAATCAAATTTGTTATTCAAACAGCTGCTCACGAAGCTGAACTGCTTGGGTTTTTACCCCTATAACTAACACAGTGTATGGTAACAAATTCCTCACCACACTGGAAAGTGTTTTCAATCCTGTACACCTAGCTCATTTTCTTATTTCATACTATTCATCAGTCTCCTTCATGACTGACAGTTAAAAGCTGCAAGGCCAATGCAGGCAAATCCCTCGTGTTCTTGTACTAGATGGAAACACAGACAATACAGCACTAATCTGCATCTTGCTCTGCTCTTGCACTTGCCTTTTGGTCCACAGTCACAAGCACTGGTATAGAATTACCGAGGCCTTTCAGTTAGTACTGGCCTGACCCAAACAATACGATGAAGCAGTCTTAAGAACCTTTTGCTTAATCCAAAAATTTAATTATGATCTGCATCTTTGGTGTAGGCAATGATCTCGGTGTCTTAACAGACAAGGTGAATGGTAAATAAGCAGATAAACACTGAAGAACTGTAGGGCCTGCAGACTGAGCGGTGGGAGCTGGAATCTTCCAGGCATGGATCTTATCAGGATGATATAGGAGTTTTCTTTGTCTCCTGACTTCTGGTCCAAATATCCAGCCTCCTGGCACACGAAATGAAAGGCCCATAAATAGTCTGGAGGGAATGTGATGCCTGGAATGTTTACTGCATTCTAATGCCCTGACTGCAGGATATTAAAAATTGAATATTGGGCTGCAAACACACACACACACTGTGACACCGAGGAAATTTTGCAGATGCAATTTCACCTTCTAAGCAAAAGAACATCTGCTTGGCTTCAGTAAGCACCACTTGGAGTGCAAGAGAAAAATACTGGCAAGGACTGCTGTCATGCGCTAAAATATTTCTGCGTGTTCCTGGGTGCTCTGTGAATGTGAACCGAGTGCGTGTCCAACACTGACACACAAGGTGAAATGCAGACTCAGAACTGGCCAGGGAAAATTCTTTTTCTGGCTAGTACTGGCTTGTGGGCATAATTTATGTTAGCAATCTCTTTTTTCATCCTCCCACAAAGTATGGGAAACATTTTGGGCTCAGAAATCCATCATCACAGCAATGCCTGATTATGCAAAAACTCAGTATCTGCTACCTCCCAGGCTATGGCAGAGAAGTGATAGCGAGCCAGGATCCTGGTTCAGAAATTGTTTTGAATCAACACAATTTAGCTCTGTAAATCACAACCAAAGAAGCCAGCAACTGTCTTTAAACTTTTAAAGGGCTTTTACTCCAGTAAAATATCAATTTAACAGGATGTTTTATTTATTATTTTTGAGTTATTTCTTTATAATTTGGATTTTGACAAGGAAATAAAGCAGACAGCCCTCCCTGACAAGAGAATCTGTCATCTGAGGGAGACGAGTGCTGTTAGTTCTCTCAGAATAGAGCTAAAAACAGCAAGAAATTTTAAGCTTCCAATAACTATTTCTAAAGAAAAACCAAGCATCTGCAGCCACTGCAAGACAGTTCACTAAAACTCGTCATGATCATAAGTAAGTCATGACATGGCTTAAATTATTTCCACATTGAATTAACAGGAAGAAATCTGAAGTATCCTGACATCTTACTTTGAAACACAGAAATCTAATGCAGTACCCTAGCAGAAATATAGGAAAGTTCATTAATGAAGTGCTCTCTTTATCACTGCAAACGTATATATATGTATATATACACACACACCATATATATAAATATATAAAATGCACCTCACAATGAAAGAGGCCAAAATCAATTACTCATCTATACAATTGCAATATCTATGTGAATATGGATTACTCATAACTGCATGTTTTCTTTGGACATAGAGCTATGCACATGAAACTATATCCCCCATTTTTAAAAAATCATAACCCATATGCTAGTAAACAGAAAAAATATTTCACTCAAAGCTGGTAAAGTATTAGTTCTGGGCCGTACTTGTCTGTTGCAGGGACCTTTCTATCTTGGAAAGAAAGGGGTTGCAGTGGCCTGCAAGGTTATTGGGACCGATCCGTCAGAACATGTACAGATTGAATACACAAAGTTTGCCTGCAGCTGTTTCTCTGTTTCTCTCTTGAAAACTTCCACTCCTGGAAACTCTGAATGTACTCCCCTCTGACAGTAACATCTCCTTGCTATGTACTTTGCTGCTTTTTCTTTCAAGTACACATTCTTGACAACTGTATTACATTGAGTTAGATCTGCCCCACTACCTGCATTTTCATGTGCGTTAAGAAATGCAGCATCTCTTTCTACAGTAGCCAACAGAGACATTCCCCAAGTTGGCAGAGATGAACATAAAGATGCCACTCTAAAATGAATTCCAAGTCTCTAGCAAATTAATCAACTCATGCATGTTAATTGATATGGGACTTTACAGATGCCTGTGTTGACATGAAGGTACAATGACGCACCCTGTTTTGACCAAGTTACATTTTTAAGTTCCAGAACTATGGAAAATGCTGCTGTACATCCAGAAACAAAGTTCTAATGTACCTTCATTTGCAATACAAAGCCCAAGAAAGCTTTTACCTTTATGTGTGAAGCATTGATGTAGCCTGTGTTATTTTCTTTGGTCGGCACCAGCTCTACTCGGTTCTCCTCATAAGGAACGACCTCCCTGATGCGGTTGCGCTCCGTGTTTTCAGGCAAGGCAGCAGTGGTGAAGATCCCATCTGCCTTCTTCTTTGGAATCTGCTCATATTCTGTAAACACCATCCCCTCTTCCAGCTTCCTTTTCAGGTTCTTGCACTTTGATTTAACAGAAAGTAACATCAATCAATTAACTCTTTCAGGAATAAGATGTACTACTAGACGTGTTTATCAGATCTCTGAATCTCTTTAAAAAATACAAAACAGTATTCTCTCATTTCTCTTTTTTCAGTCACATTTATCTGAGGAAACATGACTTTCTCTATTTCTAACCAAATAAAACCACAAGCAAATTTTACATTTTTTATTGCATCTCCATATTTTTAAGACCAGTACCATAAAAAGGAAAAACATGCTAAATACAATACCATTCAGTATGAATTTGTATGCTATCTCCCCACAATAAGTATTTGTGAAAACATTGCAAATTTATCTTTTTATGAAGTAGATCACACCGAAAAGCATGATGCAATCCACATTTTCACAATACTGTGTAACTTGCATGTATGCAGTTTCTGTGGTTGAACAAAATCCTGCATACATGCAAACTGAGGTTAAGTTCTGTCATCTGCATGCCAGGCAACAAGATAAGGCTGCAAAATTCTCCTCAGAAAGCCAGAAAGAAAGATTCTTAGCAAATGTCTCTCAAATCCTAACAGCAGCAACCGTTTTTAGTTTCCAAAATTCCATTTACATGAACACACCCACATGTGCAAACATTAGGAGACAGATGACCTTTTTTTTTTTAAATTCAGTTAGAGATATTAACTGAACTTGTTAGCTGTATCAGAACATGGAGATCGCAAGGATGATAAGACTCCTTGATCAAGTAAAAAATGTGCAAAAGATTAGATTTACAATTTGACTTCATATGGCATTGATTGGTCACGTGAAATGTAAGCAGCCTCAACTTTCACCAACTTCAGTAAGCACTGAAGGTAATTAACACCTAGCATCTGAAGGTGCACCAGTGGTAACTGCAGACCTTTGCCATTAACTGCTCTGAAAACAGTTATGAGAAATTGTTTCAAATTTTAAATCAAATTTTAATATTTTTAGAAACTTCGTACTGCTGGGAACAAAGGGAACAAACAACATTTCATGAGCCTCCATCTTACCCTCTCGTCCATTGGCATCTTGGATGCTTCATCCTGGCTATCCTCCGGCACTGGAACCCTAGCAACTGAGAGTCCGTTCAGTGCTGCCAACATCAAGGGCCTCTTCTGGGCCTCCAGGCCTGCCATCTTCTGCTTTTCTAGATTCTTTTGGCAAGAAAAGGCACGTTTTCATCTCTGTGTGATTATTTATAATGCCAGTAAAATGCTGGAATGTTTTTTTAATCTCCAAAATCTGCAACTCTCTGGCCAAGGAATGCAGATGATCACCATTAGCATCGTAAATTCAAATACAACCTCTATTCTTCCTGTTATTCCTCAAAGGCCTGCTCCTACATGAGCAGAGAATTTTAATTTCAAAGAAGCAATCCCAGCATATAATACAGTTTACATGCCATCAAAAGACATACAAACACAATCTTGAGCATTTTTCTGCAAACATTATTCTGAATGTAGGACACAAAACACATCACCCTATTACGTTAAAGTAGCTCTGCTGTAGCCAAGATACCTGGGGCATCTTTTAAAAAGCAATAATTTCAATCTATTACAACAAACAGAAAAACACAGGACAGTTTCTTCTCTTCTGTGATGTTAATACTTAAAATGAGAAGTCTTCTGATGCACTCAGTTATTATGGCAATTCAAATAGCACCCGTGATATATTTTGCACTAAAAATTGAGCTCACAGATCCTTGAAACAATGCAACAGCAGACAGGGAGGGATATTGTTTAACATATTCATGCATCACATTATGGGGCAGCACGGAGAACCCAAGTATGAATTTTAAATTCATCCTACTGCCCTCCTTATGCCACTGGGAGCTGAAACATTGAGAAAGAAGACAGACAACCTCCAGAAGGAGTCCAAGCAGGAATATTTACTGCATTTCCTTAACATTTCTTCCTGCTAGGCTTGGACGGAGACATGAGCACAAGGAAGCCGGGTTCTCAGCATGCATATGAAAGCTGTGGTCACCACACGGGCCAAGTTTAGTGTGGAAACACACTGCTGAACCTGAATACCCTCAGACATATGTAAATGCCATGACTTTACCACCACTGGTTTCCTCCAGAGCACTAAATAAAAACAAAAAGGCAAAACAAAATCCCCAAACACTGCTTTCTTTTCTTACTAGACTTCCAGGAAGGAGGAAAATGCAAGTATTTTTCCTTTATTTGGGGATTTATTTATTTTTATTAATATTTACAAGCTAAGATAAAAAAGCCTGTGTTTAAAAGATTGAGGTCTTCAAACTGGCATTAATGTAATATGTGATTCCTATAAGAAGGGAAGGTTTGCATGCCTTTAGACACCTGCACCGGGCTGAAACCACCTTGAAAGCTTAATGCTACGACCACCCATTTACTTCAAATATGAAATCAAGAAAAAAACCTCTTGACCAAAGGCTGATCAGCACGATTGTTCAAAGGAGCACTCAAACAACACCTCTAAGCTCTCTTCTCACCTTCATTTGTATCCAAATATCCACTGCGTTCCTGCTTCTCCACCTTTTGTTTCCCCAGAAGGTCAAAAGAGCCTATATACACTCGTTACACCAATGTCTGCAGTATTCGTTCATGAAATGTTATGTTTTATATTCAGGTACCTGTTTTATATTTAAAGTTTAAGACTCCGTATGGAGTAAACTCAGTTTGCATGATACAATGTAGTGGCCCAAGTTTAATTCCTAACCATTACATCAATGTAAGAATCTCTAATAAGTAAGAAGCATTATACATAAATTTAGAAAACTTCTGAATATACAGCAGTAGTATGTAAATCTAACTAGTTAATAATCTAGCATATTCTAAACTCTTTCCTGCTCCACTTGGATGCTTCATTAATTTGTTTTGGGAATTGTTTACGGCCCCGTTTCTGAAAGACTGAATCACTTTGCTTTCCGTGACTGCAATTGCACTTCCCAGAACGTAACATCAAGTCCACAAAGTCATTGAAATTTAAGCACCCCTCTCTTCTCCCATTGCACGCAGTGGCACTTAAATCTTTATATACACACTTTTTATTCTATATTAATTGCCTGTTCCAAAGGACTCTATTTTTCATACTGGAGCACCTCCTCACTGCCCAGCTGCGTGCCTTGCCACCCCCTGTGGCTGGCATATAGTTTACATAGTTTACCAGGTCCCTATTTACTGCTCCAACAGCTTTTTTAATGTAAGCAGCCCTGTATGATTACCGGTGTTCAAGGAGCCCTAGCAACAAAGGAAAGCACTTACCCTCATCATGATTTCTCTCTCTATAATGCTGTCCTCAATAGAAAACATTTCAGACACAGGCCTTTCTTTGACAGGTTCTTTCTTGACCCTCTCCTTCACACTTGTGAGGTCAGGCTCTGAGATAGAGGGCCCAAGCGAAGACCCATTTATTGCCACTTGATCAGTCCGAGACACACTAATGGCCTTGGAAGGCCCTGGCCTCATGGCCTTGGCCCTGGCTACGGCCACAGAAATGCTAACATGGTCCTGCCTCAGGGCTCCATTGCTGACACTTTTACGAGGCCCAGGGTATTCTGGAGGAGGTTTGTTTGGTATTCTAGCCAAGGCAGCTTGCAGCTGAGCACTATACTCCATGTTCTCATGGAGGGCTGTTATCTGTGACACAGATTCTGTGGTTTCTTCTTCCTCTTCGCTTTCACTGCTGTGTATCAGCATTGTGGCATCAGAGAATGTCTTTTTGTGATGGTAATGAGGAACCTGCTGAACTTCGTGCCCCATCTGAACCGACTCTTCTGGCTGCACCTGCTCCCGCAAAGTGTTCCTGCGTGGCAGAGGGGCGTTTAAAGTTTTTAGTGCCATGGCTTCTATACCACGTACCATATTGCTGATGACCTCCAAGCTATGGCGCTTGTTCACAGCAGCATGATGCTTCACCGCCATGAGGGGCTCGCTGACCTCCTGCAGTGACTGACGGACAACCGGCGAGCTGTCCTCTTGGAACGTCTTTACTGAGAGCTGGACTTTGCGTGTTACCAGGTCGGGACTGCTCCCGCTGACATATTTGTGCCGGTGGCTTGCCAGGTCAGGTGTACTAGTGGCGGGACGTGGGCGCGGGTATGGAGGCGGGGGCCTGAAGAGATAGTTCTTTAACATATGAGCGGTGTTGTAATTCTGGCTGCTCTGTAGCTGCATGTTAGCCAGTTCTGGCGTGCTGACTGTGTGTGATATGGCACTGGCTGCTGTCTTATTTTGCACAGCATTATTAGGGGTCATTTGGTCAGACGGGGCAACAGGCTTGTTATAGCCACCACCCTGGGGCCCATAAGTAACCGTGTAAGGATGCCTCTCTCGAATCTCAGGCTGACTGTAAACTAGGTCTTCTGGCTGGTTATAAGCATGCGTGTTTCCAATGTTGAGATTTCTCAAAGACTGACTTTGGCTATCCATCTGGATCACCCCCCTCTTCATTTGCCTCATGACGGTTTCATAATCCGGAGTCGGCCGGTAGGATGGCACTATGATTGCACTATGTCTGTGGCTGGGGATGTAGTCTGCTCTCATGATGTCACTTCCAGGGATGCTCAGATTTGAGGACATCGGGGATGCCTGGATGAAGTTCTGTGAGCGATTGAGGGAGTTCATGCTGTGTGCACTGCATACGCTCCCATTGGGTCCATTACCATTCAAGTAGCTAAAGTCCACCGGACACCTGTCCAAGCTGGTCTGAGACCTACAGTAGAAAGTTTCTTCATTTCCATGGAAAATGCTGTCTGTGTAGAGCAGAGATAAAGATGTTGACAATTTAACATACAAGGACTCGTTCAACGTTATCAACACTTCAAATACAATCTGTACCAACGATTAGAGAGGGAGCTTAGTGTGTACAACTGCAGGGAACATTTGGTCTTGGGAGCATCCTTGAGTCACCAAAATAGAACTAAAGCGAAACTATCCCCATAAGCTCTCCCAACAGTTAGCAAAATACGGTAGCTCAGATCCCTGTGGGAGACATGAAATGAGAAAGAGAGAAAGTGTTCTTTTGCCTGGGATGGCAAGGAAGAAAAAGGGATGACACCTCTCTCAGCATCTTGGAAGGATTCACCGTTGCTGCTACCACCTTAGAAATCCAGTGCTGGTAGCCTATGATAGTCCTGATAATTATCTTTTCTGCTGATGCACTGCTCTCCATTACTCAACATAGTGTCTGAGAATGAAACTGGAAATCCTACTTCATACGAATCAACAATTTTTGAGGATTGGAAGTACAGCGGTATCAAGACTAAGAAAAAATATGCCAAAAAATAGTTCAGCTAAGAATATCTGAGAGGGAATCAAGATGCTAAAGATGATGTCCTGCATCACAAATTTACTGCAAGACTGTCCATGTCTAAAACCTTGTAAGAAACAAGTAGTAGCTCCCAAATCTCTGAAATTAGTCAGTTTTTCAACAATACTGAGAAATCTGTAGTAAAAACGAGGGAACTTTACAGTTCATCTAAAATTAAAATCAAATCTCCCCTTTGAAAGGCTCTGTTTAACAGTAAAATAGCAGTAGCCACTAAGATAAATCGTCTATTGTACGCAAGGAACTATACTGAATGGCTTCTTTCAAAACTTATCAAATCCTACCTTAAAACCAGTCAGACAACCACAATTCCAAAATGCTATCACGTACAACTAAGAGCACTTCAACTGTACTTCTCATGAACTGCTGAGAACGTAGCCTAATAGACCTGGCTGCGTGTCTTCCAAAAGGTGGGGTCGTTAAGGGTGTGAGACTTAAGGTGTTTAGAGGCTGGGCTCTATTCCCAGCCTTGATCAAAGTTACCTGGTATAACCTCTTAGAGGATTTGTTTGTCAAATATGGGGGTAAAAGTAGTTAACTCTCCTTAAGTAATGGGTACTCCTATGGGTAAAAGCACAGGCAGATGTTGGTTAAAGTCAGCAGAAAATACTATCTAAATATTATCAGTTTTGTGACTATGGCACACTGATTTCTCCTACGACAATAGATGTTCTACTGTCTCCTCTTCCCTCACTCCATTTCTCTCCAAGATCACAGCTGGCACTGCCTTTGAGTACAGCCATCATACTTCCTTCAGAAATTATTTTTTCAGTTCTTTTAACTGGAACGCCAAGTCTAAGATCTATATAATCATGTGCAGATATTTTAGATACATTTTTAAACTGAAATTTGACTTTAAACACAGGACTTACCGCAGCATTAACCATAAAACTGCTAGCTGTCCTCCAGCAGCAACTCTAATTTGACTGTGACAGCACTAGAATTCTAAATATAAGGGGTAGTAGCTTCTCTGCATACGCATAAAATTTAGGCCCCCCTAAGGTAACATATACATTCTGCGTACCTTGCGAATTATGTGTTTCAGTGTAGTGTTCTCCACACTGGACATGCATAGGAGGCAGTATAAATGGATGTTGCCTTGGCTGAAATAAAAGCATAGGTTAAAAAAAAGCATTAGGAACTCAGTTTGCTAGAATTTTTGCAGATGAAACACAGGAAAACGTAGGAACTGAATACTGTTCTTTCTTACCCAGATGAATACACATGCTCAGCTCTTCTTTACAGAACAGAGAGTAACATTTTGTAAATTGTTAGGTTTTGCTAAGGAACCCAAAACTGACCATTTAGACTCCTTTAAAGTAAACCACTTCAGAAAACATTCAGACTCACAGCTCACTTAGAACTTTTGAAAAGTTTATTAAAAGCCCTTACCCTTGAACAATTAAAACAAAACTTTAAAAAAGCACACACAAACACCTAATCAGGACAAAAGCAGAAGATGGAACAAACTCAAGGCCCTAGAACACTGTTATACAAGAAACAGGAACGCATACAGACTTAAAATAACTCTGCAGACAACTTGAATGTTGGGTTCCCCTAGATAACGAATTGGAGCCTTCCTTGAACAATCTGCACCACCACAAACTTTTTAACGGTACAGGTATCACAGGGTAATTCAGCATTAAATCAGTAGAGTTATTTACAGGGAAATAAGCCACAGCTGATGCTATATTCACCAGCTTGTCCATCAGTGAACTGATGGATTTTGCAATTTCATTTTACCACCTGCATTGTAATGTCCTGACTGGTGCTGCTGAGCAGAGTTTATGAAAGCATGCTTTGATATACAAGGAGAGAAGGAAGATGCTCTTGTCTCGTGAACGTGTCTTCCTTAACAACAGAATAAGGGCTTTTCATCTAGGCTGATTTAAGTAGTTTGAACTATTAAGGAATTCTGTGGATGCCCAAGGCAAAAAATAAATGCCAAACAATTTAGCTTTGCCTGCACAAAATGAGCACCAAGCAACAGTTTGCCACTGAAAGGGGGGTGGGGAATGGGTTAAATTTACATTTTCTTTGTAAATGGGGAGAGGGAATGAGAATCAAAAGAAACTGTGTGCACATATGAATTCTTGCATACAAAATGGTTGTGTTAAGCCAGAGCTGGAAGATGACAGGAAATATTTCTGCTAGATGGATTATACTTCTAAGGGCATAAAACCGTACGCTCACTGAACATTTTGGGCAAAGGAGACTGCTCCTGACCACCCATGAATGAGAGTGTAGCATGGAAGAAGCCAAGATGTTTGAAAACCTAACAAATAGTGGGTAGAGGAATTATACAAGGAAGGAGAAAGTTATTTCTACTGAGAACGTATAAATTTGGAGCAGACAGTTGTCTTTGAGATAGGTATTATGAAATAACGGAAGCTATTCACAAGTGGCCTGAAGGTTCCCCCACCACCTATTTCCTTTTTTTGAAGGCCCATCTGCCTCTTCCAAAGAAATAAAGAAATAGTAATGAAAGCTTAGAGGTGTGGAGAACTTCAATATCCAACTTAGGGATCGCTTGGATTAAAATAAATAAATAAATAAATCAGTTATTTAAACATATCACATATATGGAGGAGGTTTTGCTGGAAAACGAACTTCACCAGGTAGCCTGACAGGAAAGAGACAGAGCGTAAAATGGCTTTAAAAAAATGGTTAATAAAATACAAGTTCACTATGATGGCAAAACAATGTTAAGGGTCTTAATCTAAAAGTAACATACATGATTCTCAGTCAAGTGGTAGAGCCTCATCCCAAAGACTCCACTTGGCTTCCCATTTATGCCTATTGATTTACTACCATACAAGACAAGTGAATAGGTAGGCAGACAAAGGTGTAGGGAGCAGAGAACAGTCAGGAGTCTTTCTCCCCAGATAAGAACTGTACAATAACTGTACCAACAAGTTAACGATTATGAAAAAGCACTAAAAGTTCATCACAAATAGTTAACAGTCCAGTTCACTTTTTAATTGATGAATATATATTTATTCCTCCTCTTGATCCTTCTGAGCCTTTTTGGAAAAAAAAAACTTGTTGCCTACATATGTTCAAAATAAACAAGCAGCGGTATTTTTTTCCTGTTAACAAGTAGATTTACATTTTCCTTATCTAAGGGAAAATTTACATTTTCCTTATCTCTCTTTCCCTTTGTGATATATCTGAAGCTGTAGTATAAGAATGCAAAGCACATTTCATTTCTTCACCTTAAGTTTTTCAGAGTCATCTCCAGGGACCAAAATAGCAGATACCAAAAATAATTTAAGTGTGCTTAAGAGAGCGTGATAAACAATCTCTGTGTAACACCCCAGACACATACTGAGAATGAAAGGACAAAGAAATCTGAATTCAAGATTTCAGGAAGAAAGTTGTATTTATTTATCAAGATCAGTTAAAATGGAAACAGACTAAGAAAAACTCAGAGGTCTTGGACTGATGATAAAAGTTTTACTTAAAAATCACAATAACTTCACATAGAGAATAAGCTCTCAACCCAAGAAGCTGAGAGTAAACAGTAAAACAGTAAAAGCAGACTTTTTACAAAAACATGAGGAATAGAAGAAACACAAGATGAGAAGCTCTAAAATTATGTAATGAATAGATTTTGACATATACAGTGTAAGACATTTCAAATTCTACTCTGTAGATAATTATTTTATCTACATATTGAATATAATCTCAATCCAGTAGAAAAGATGCTTAGTTTCTGTATGGCAGATACAAATAAAATGCCTTGAAGACTGTAATTTCTAAACACATGATATTACCCAGTTAAATTAATCAACCTGGGCAGCCACACCCTTGAAACTCATTCCAATCATATTGCCTACAAGAAACGAGCTAATGCACGTATTTGAAATTTAGCAAATATTCCATCTTACACAATGCCCCATTCCATTAGTAGTGCCATAGACATTCTTAAAGAAAGCACTATGGTACATACCAAAGACGATCTACTCCACGTGGGCCGTCGTCGGATAGGGGGAGGAGAATTTGATTGTCTGTGGAAGAAAAAGTAAAGAGAAATACTAGAAACTGCAGAGTTTCAATTCTAATTCACGAATGAATGGGAAAGACAAGAGATGAAGAATCTGTAAATACTTGCTCATTCATGAGATTAAAAAAATATGAATAAGATGAAAATAATTCAGCTTCTTCCCTAAATACAGACAATATTCTAATTCCAAAATATACATGCCTTCTGTTCATTATCCTATTTAGCTTATTTGGAAACACAAGGGGAAAAAAAAACTTCATTTAAAAATGAATCAAACAAAAAAGTCTCTTAAGCAATAAAAACTGAACATGCCACGCAGGCATCGTCTCAGGTGACTTAAAGTGTACATTGAAACAATGACAATTTTATGAAATTCATAGCAATCACTCCAAAGCAATGCACACAGATCATGAGGAAGAAAGCAACTGGTTAGATGATACTAGCAGAGGCAGATACAATGTTAGAGTAGGCAGGTGCAGTGGGAAGCAGGAGGAGTGTGGGAGGAAGAAAATTAAATATGAAGAGAAACAATTTGAAGGAGGCAGAAATATAGTGCTTACGTGAAGAGAGGAAAGGTGGGATTTCTCCTCTTACAGTTTCTGATCTGGTGAATGATGTTATGTGCAATTAGAGGAAATGCACACAGGAAAACAAACAACTACAATTTTAACACAGAGGTCAGGAAAATTACTTGGCTAGAAAACACAGACTGGCATATGCTGTCATCAATATCTGTGGCCCTAACACAGAAGCTCATACCGCATGAGACTGTGGTAGGAAGGAAGGCAGTTATAATGGCAAAAATACATTTAAACTTCAGTTATTTCTCTCGCTGACTTCATGATGTTCCTTATTTTATTAGTCCAAATATTTGGAAGTTGTATGTGAAGCTGTTACATACACCCAGTTCATGGTACCCACATAGTTATGGCTCAGTAGTCAGAAATAAACATGATCAAAAGCTATTGCTTCTGCAGTCTGGATTATGGACTGTAATGGAATAGTCCTCTCTGTTGGCCCCAATAAACAGCTTCAAAGGGGAAATATTCTAATACAGTGGATGATGGTATTTTGTTTTCTTTTTCTTGACTGTCACAGAGAAAAGACTGAGGAATTTCCTTTGAACTCAATTTCTCTGAAACTATTACATCTAGCACTGAAATAATGAAATGCATTATATGCTGCTAATAAAGGTCTTTTCTGGTCTTCCACTCACTTCCCAAGAACTGTAAACAAATCTGAAATCTAATCAACATCTTCTTCCTGTACGCGAAAAGATCACTGTATACAGTTCAACTCCTCAGTTTCTCCAATACTTGTAACTCAGCATATGTTTATATACTGTGCGAATATGTCATACTCGAAAGTTAGACCTTCCAATCTTCCCTTCATCATTTTGGCTTAATTTTCCAACAGATGGCATTACCCAGCTGAACAGATGGGATGTCCAGCTCTAACTAGAGCTGTTTTTGGAGATGAGACTTCTTTATAGCTTTCCAGCTAACTAAACTGGTAAGTTTTGCAAAGAATTCATGTTCTCGTTGCTATACAAACCTAGCATATTAAAAAGGTTTCTCAAAACCCTCGACCTCTTAAAACTAATTTTATCTCAAACTAAAATTGGCTGTGCAGTGGCATAAATAAAACATTCTCAGCTAATAAACTTAGTTTTGACTTAAAAAAAAAAAAAAAAGCCTTATGAATTCCTCCAGTTAGGGTGACCACAGCTGTGAAAGGACTAGCTCATGGCCAGTTTCTTAGTAAATGCTCAAAGCAGTGCCTATAAGAGACTCTAGGTTCAGATTCATTCTCTGATGAGTTGTACAACTATGACTATGCTAATGAACATTCCCATGTGTCCTGCCTTGCTTGGTGCATGTAGGAGGATAAGTTGGGTTCTCCACTGGCTTTAGAAGCCACCTGGGTAACACATCCTCAAAACTCTACTGTAATTCATATTTTGGCATGTTATGTCACCTTTCACTCCAGTTTATACTAACACTCTGGGTCATGAACAACAGAGACCAAGGGCTTCAATTCATTATTCTGTCAGATTTGGCTGCTTGGTGAGCAGTATCCAACAGGGCTCATGCATCAAGCCTCCCAAGGCTCAGAATTAAATTTCATTCTCATTCTTCTGTTGTAGCTGGTGGTTAGAACAAAAAGAAAAAAAACGACAAAGTAGAACAGAATAACTGACACAAGTGACTAGAAAAAACAAACAAAAACAGACACGCCAAAACTCGGAGCACTTCCAAAGCAGGGTTGCCAGAACATAACTCTGAAGAAAGAGTACTCACTCTGTGCAGATTTTGTTCTGTTTGTAAAACTTATGTCTTGCTGCAAACAGCCGTGAAATATATTTGGCATTTTCAAGATCATCCTTTAAACACAAGAAAAATCAGAAAAAAAAATAAATCATTCATGTTGTTGTTCTCACCAAAAACAAAGAAGAGTTCTACAAATCAAATTGCAGTAATGCTTGGTAAGGTCTGTCATGTACAGGATCTGGCTGCCAAGAACATGTCTAGTGCCCTCAAGAGTGTTTAAGGCATTGAATTACTGAAATACAGTGGCATGCCTTTACATGCTGCCACTTCAGTGCTAAGTCACAGTGGGAGGGGAAGAGGGACAACAACAAAAAATGGCTGAAGGTTGCTGGTCCAGTTTCTACATTGGCCTTGGTTCAGTGAGATGTAGAGCGATTTGAAGAAGTGCAGAGCAGCACTGCACCCCTCCTTGAGTTTCAGTGTGTGTGTGTGTGTGTGTGGTAACATGTGGCACTGTGGATGTTTCATCCAACAAGCACTTTTTTTTTTTTTTCAATCTTCCCAGCATGTTATATTTCAGTATGCTTGGAGTGGAATTCAAAAGCACTTTTTTTTGTTGTTCTTATGTATTATATAAGCAGATTCTTCGTAACACTGATTAGATCTTTTTCTTACTGTGTGAAAAAGCACATTCTCTTCTTTGTTGATCAACTCTAGAACAATCGAAGACTTGTTATGTGCAATATTCCCAATGTCATTCCACCTGTAAGAGTAAAAAAAAAATGTGGTAGAGTTTGCCAACACATATACTCAAACATTTCACACACACATTAAGAATCCCTTAGTCAACATTAGTCTTGTTTTATGGGAAAGCTTTTCAGTGGCTATTTGGTGAAGAAGCATGGTCAGGAAAATGAAGTCAAGCTCTGATTCAAGGAGTGAGATTATTCTGTACTTAACCCAAAACAGGAAAGTTAAAAGCTCTCTTTAAAAACACTGATTTGAAGAACCAGAGTAGAAGGTACTCACGTATCAAAACGTATCAAAAATACATTAGTAATAAATATTATACTGAACTGTAGCATTTTTGTACAGAGTGACTTTAACCAGATGGATTTTTTTTATTATTTTTTTAATATAATGCCATTCCACTCCAAACCCTGTTTCCAACATTCCTACATAGTCAATTCTTCCTAAAGGAGGTTAACTTGACAACACGGTTATGTAGGCTATGCATACCATGCTAATACCCTGTTTAACGTTCGCAATCTTTTTTTCAAGTAATTGTCAAGTTACCCAAGATCAGAGTTATAATCTTCTTACAAATAGCTGACAGACACATTGGCGTACATTGCATGCAATCCATGGAGATGGAAAGGACTTGTTTGTTCTGTTTGCAGCATGCATTCCTCTTCATGTCATGGCAGGATGCTTGAAGCGCATATTTCCAAAGAGTAAGGATCCCAGCACCAACTATTATTTCTACATTTAAGAAACTTCTTGCTTTTGTCACCTACACTTTAATACGTCTTCAGAATGGCACAGTTAAAATAATTATCTAATTTCTTCACAAAAGTACATATGCAAAACATCAGCTCTATGGAAAAGGTAGCCCTGACATTTTTGAAGGTGACCACTTAGATCTTTTATAAGGTGCCAAAAAGAAAAAAGAAAAACAAACAAACAAAGAAACCCAACACCCTTCTTGCTCAAGTCTGATACATGCCTTAGCTACTGACTGAAAATGAGTGTACCTCATAAAACAATTTTTTGGCTGCATAGTTGTTGATATTCTAACAGCAACAAGGACTAGGAAAAATCCACTCCAAGTTGACTTCAGCATTAAGGGAAATGCCCAAAAGTAGCAAAAAGAAATGACAGAAACACCACCTTCCCTGGAATCATGCAGATTTCTAGCAGTACCTTCATGCAGAAGAAATTATTATAAGAAGTAACAAAACCTGCAATGAAGGTCAATGGAATGGCTTCAGTGATTCTTAATAACCAAAACAAACAGCAGTACAAACACTTAAGTGACACAACCAGGATTTTCAAAATTACAGAATGAGAAAGTTCAGCTTTTTTAGTGGGGTACCTAAATAGGCAACCAGATTTTCAGAAACATTGAGCGCCTAGGCTGCCAACAGTGAGGTTTAACAGATTTGCATTCAGATGCATCAAAGAAGCAGACACAAAGGCAAGCAAAGAAAAGGGATCAAAGCCTTGTAAGTAGAACAAGATACATGACAGACAACTACGTCTTTCTTGCTGTCAAACCCATTCAGAGACATCAGAAATTATTCTTTATCACATCTCTTACGGCCAAGAGGCCAATGCTGAAAACAGTGAGGTGACTACTCCTTAGTTAGAGCATTGGCACTATTGAAGTCACGTATGTAAGGAAAAAAAAACCCACACACAGAGCTCTGAAAAGAAACTCACTTTAAATACAGAATTCCCCAGTTTTTACCTATAGATCACAGTTGTCCTTCCAATTCTGTTTTTTATGAAGATTCCCATGAAGAAAATACCAAGGTGTATGTCGTTTCCATGATTATCCTGCACAGAAAGGGTATATATTTAGTTTAATAAAGAAACTGGCAAAGACGTGTAAGAACACATGCTGAACCACCAAACAGAAGCCATTCTTCAGGATGAATGTGGGACTAACCCTTGACTAACCTGTATTTTGCTGCTTTATTGGACACTGATTTTCATTATTTCAAAGCAACTAACACTGAAGTGGATTCATTCTGTTGATTACTGAGAATAGATTAAGGCTAAGCGAGCTCAAGGTTCTCCTCTATGAAACAACATGCACACCACAAACTGGCATTTGTTATATAATACCCCACTTTCCCTATAATTGTGATTAGAGCTATCAGAGCCTGTATGACTACCAAAAGCAACAGTCCTCTTTTGCATTCACAGTATTGCTCCAGTCATCTGTTAAAACATGCAGAGATTTCAGAAAACCACACCTGAAGATGGAATCCTTCTCAAAAGCTCTACCCTTCACCCTTCCTCTTTTAAAGTACTGTGTAGAAGTTCAGTGTGTCACACTAAAAAAGTATTTGTTGTATCTTTATACAGATACAGCCTTCATTGTTTTTCAATTATTGCTTAAATATTCATCTGCTTGCATCATGTACCATCCACTGTTCTTGCACTGCTTTTCAGAAATTTTATTGTGTCTAGCCACGTCTCCTGCATGTCCCCTTTTGAAAAGCATGTGTTCCTGCTCCCTTTTGCAAACTTATTTTTCTTAAAAAACGCCTTTTATTTTTGCCAGAAAAGTTTAATGCTGTTGACAAAGAGGTTTCTGAACATTATCAACAAGAACAACTCCTCACAGCTTCATATATAGCAATGGATTCAAACTTCAAAGTGGTAACGCAAATAGCATGGTTAAAAAGAACTGCTAAAAGAAAGGTATAAAGAGAAGTTCATGCACTGCACACACCTAAGTTCTAGAAACCATGAGGTGCCCCTGCGTTTTAAAAGATCTGATTAGAGCTGTTTTCCTGGCCTTCTTGTACTTTATCCCTGCAAGGCAGCAATGGACTATATCTGCATCTGTTTCCAACTATTAAACATTTGACCTTCAGTAAACAACGACGGACACCAGTTTTCAAGCCCCAGTCTATGCACTGCTTTTCGGTGCTGCTTTCGTCAGGATACTTCCACCTGCACTGCAAGGCAGAAGAGGTCCTAACAGCTGACAGTTTTTAGTTTACGCTATTCAGAGAACTTACAGAGATCTCCTTGTCCTGGACACGGGGGAAAAATCTGTGTGTTTTTGTCTATATAAATATACATATGCATACATATAAATATTCTTTTGCATACATATAAATATATCTAAAGAGAAAAAATGCTATTAGAAATATGTATAACAGGAACAACAACAACAGCATCTTTCAGCTGTATATTCAAATGCAGTTCTATTTGTCTACGATACCAGCCTGCTACTCCTTCATACAAAGCTAACATATTTCTGCATTTTTGTAGAGCACCCAGTCCACCACTCATACTTACCTAACATGCAGTATCATCTGCAGGAAGGCCCTTGAATGTAGCAAGCAACATATTTTGTCAAAAGGATTTTGGTGGAAGGAAAGTAACAGCAGAGGCCTAAGATACCCTCATGCTGCAGTCTACATTCAAACTACCAGAAATCATTTCATCTTCTGGAACAGTGAAACAACTCCTGCCTCTTTTGGACGAACAAACGTTGCCACAGACTCCTACATCATTTCACTTAGAGGTTTCTTTATAATATATGCTGACATACCTTCACAGGGAAAGTTTCCTGTCCAAATCCGTCAAGGCGTTCCACTTCATTGATGTACATTAGCTCAGCCTCTGCCGCTGTAATGCCGCTGCAATTGGAATAACAGAAGGCAGCAGACGTTTCAATATTACATGCACACAAAAAATACTAGTGAAAAAATGGGAGATTCACAAACCACTTCACAAGATGCTTTGGATATGCAGCCTAGAAATGTACAACAGAACTTTCAATGCTAGGATCATAATCTGGAAGGGGAAGAATTTTACTGTATGCTGCTAAGGTAAGGTACAAAGCATTAGTTCAAATTACAGCAGGAACAAACTGAACCAATCCCTTTACTCAGTTTCTTCTGCATGCAAATGTTTTCCAAGCTTTATTAAAACATCAGGCCATTGCAACAGGTTGTGCCCAGCCTTGGATAGCCACTTTGAGCCACAAGGGTCCTAATTTGCATAACTAGCTTAAGAATTCACTAAAGGTGCTTAAAATGGCCTAAAAGTGAAGACCTACATATTCAAATATGCTGTTCAAAAACACAGGCACTGAATCCAAATTTTGAGCAGGTTCTCTTTCGTAACAGAGAACAAACTATCTGAAAAAAACTTCTACACACGTGTCCACACATGCTCCTGTCACAGCTCAGGAATTCAGACAGATTTCAGTTCTCAAAAGCAGGTCAGAATAGATTGCAGGTTGTTCCAAAAGAAGGTCACTCTTAATGTTTCTCCTCTTTGCTCTTCCTTACCACAGCATATAAACAGAAATATAGGAAACCAACAAATACCTACGAGAAACACAGAAGGAAAGAAACTGGAATTTGATCTACCTACTGAAATGAGCCTAAGTATTTGTTCTTTGTGTTGTTGAAATGGCACTAAAGAGCACAACGGGGGATGGAAATCTTCCCTTTCAAGTCTGGGAGTTAACCAAGATCACACAAGGAGCCCGTGGCAGAGAGACTGAAGAACAGAACCAGGCGTATGTATGGACAGCTCAGAAACTGGCCGTTCGGCTGCAAAGGCCCAAGCTTGCATTAAACCTCACAGTGAAAATGGCCTTCAACTCACACATTTGTGTTTGCCCCTTTAGGATCATTTTCTGGCATACAATGGAAAATGCTGCACCTTTCACATACTATTCCTATAGCGTTTCGTATAGTCAAGTTTCAAATGCAGATTCATAGCACTATAAGAAAGACAATTTCCAATGCCACATAGGCACTGCCGTTTTTCTAAAAACCAAACTCGAGAACTTTGAATTCCTTTACCACCAGGACACCTAGATGACACAAAAGAAGCCTAGCTACAAAAAAGATATTTGTTCTGGAGCACTAATGCACAGGTCATTAATTAGTGACAACGTATTTTTACCTTTTCCACAACTAGACTTAAAACCCAACAAGAAAGGGATTCCACCTCCTGTTATTTTCAGTTGTGTTACACTGGGAGTGTGTATAACCTTCTCTCTCTTGAATGGGAGAAAACCCTTGAACAGACACTTGGACAACCCTTGATCAAGTCATGAGGTCTTTCACCATCAGGATTTAAATGAAGACAAAAAGAGAAAGAAGTCTACTCTGTAGCACCACTAGTTTTACACATACTCATTAAACCTCGTGGTGGAAATCCTCATTTATTTGGGATTAAGTTCCTTGGCCATTTTGTGTGGACAAGAGGCAGATAACCTTTTGTAACAGACTATAAATCCATCTAGATGTAGCATAATAGTAACATGGAGATAGGCTGGTATACTGCTGCAAGGTACCACTGAAAAAAAAAGGATCTTCACATGTCAAGCTCACCTGTGAGTTCGGTGTTCCTGCGCAACCTTTTGTGTCAACTCTTCCAGGACAGCTTCATCTTGGGTCCAGTCCTGTAAGAATATGAGGTAGTCATCCAGTGAGAGAGAGAATAAAATACAAGACAGGAATTATGATGGCATACATTTCAGGGCTGTTTCTCGTTCATGTTCTTGCACGTAGTTACACAGAGAGAACCTAGCACCAAATGTATTGAAAATTCAGGGCACATATCCAAGCACAGGGTGTTGAAAACATGCAAGAAAAACACAAGTGTGACTTATTTTATTATTTATTTTTTTCTAAAAAGATACTATTAAAACAGGGTTTAGGTGGCTTTTATTCTATAATATGAAACAGAGTACAGAGCATGGATAAGGGATCTTTTCTTGAATAAGGACCAAACAAGCCTTTAAAAGCACTTGGAAGTCTACAAATAATTGTAGACCTTTTTAAGCAGACCAATATATTCCGTGGACCATGTAAATTTAAGTCCTGGGTATTTTCTGTCCTACAGCCTGCTGGTACTGCCTTCTCCACGTTAATAGGAATCAAAAACTTTGCTCTCTCTCCAAACATGTAATGAAATTCACCTTACACTTGCAACACATTTCTGAGTGGAATATATCCTCCATAAATATAATCATGTGTGGTAGAAACAAGTCTGAAATAATTGGGAGCAAGTTAATAAATGAAGTCTGCTCATGAATTCAAGGCAACAAAAAGGAAGCTGAAAAATTTTCTTGCAAAACCTCAAAGCTCTTATTTTTATTTTAAAAAGCCTTAAGGCTGCATGTAACGTACTTAAATTCACTGCCTGTTTCTTGCTCAATGCGGCCCTCCCTCTGATATTTGCTTCTGCCACAAAAAAATGTGAAAGTGGTAGTGTGCTAATGAAAAATGGCATGGTACATGCCTATGCACAGCTACACACCTGTGGGGTGTACTGTGTACATAACTTTGTTCTTTTTGCTGCTGAAGAAATGCCATTTGACACACATTGTAGCCTCACAAGATCAAACAGTACAAATGTAGCTGCCCCTCCCTCATTCACCAGCTCCCTTCGCTAATGAATTTATGGCAACGTTCTCGTTGGAGGCTCCTTCTATGCCTGAGATCTGCTCGCATACTCCCACTTGCTTCAGGCCTAGTTCATATCTGCAGCACTTCACAACTGTCACTGAAGTTGCAGTGAAATATTTACTGTTACGTTATCCGCTCCTCCCCAGAAGGGCAGAGACAAGAAGTTAAATAAAGGGAAAGAGATGCCTAGAAAAAAAGCTGATTTAAGAGTAGGCTCCCAAAGACTGTAGGAAGCTGACACTTTGCTGATCTTGTCAAACTTAGTGGTAGCAGCATGGATGAACAGCTAGATACCACAAAGTGAGCACATCCAAAACGGAAGGGAGCCAACCACAACACAACAAAGGCAGCTGACTCAGAAAAGGAGGTCCTAGGAGGTTGGCCTGAAAAGTAAACTGCTGAGCTATATTGAAATGCGGCTTGAAATCTCATCTGGATGCCTAAACTCTCACCCCCTCCTTTTTTTTTTTTTTTTTTTTTGGTGAAAAGAAAAATACCATCAGCACATTGAAAGAACTTTGCAGGAGTAATTTACAAAGTGACAACTTGGCTACACCTTCCTGTCTATATTTTCACCCATCACCTTTCCCACATACACTACCATATGACTTCATAAGCCATCAACCATACACAGGATCAACAATTACCTATTATTAACAAGAAATCCTTGTTGCAACAAGAATAGATGAATTAACAGCTGCTCTGCTAGTCGGGCTAACAGAAGTTCCTTAGTGAAAGGTCAATACTGAAGCCATGTTCTAGGTATCAAAAGTATATTCAGATCTCTGCATATTCGTTATTTTATCCTCTTTCTGCTGAATTTCTATATTCAACCGTCTGCTAGCTTGAAATTGCACTTTCACTTGAAGACACTGTGTAAATGTTACCTTTTTGAACTTGAGAATTGATTACCAACTTAGAGAAGGGCTGCAGCTTCTATACTGTCAAAAAGTGAAGGTAAATGGGATGAAATGCTTCTGGAAGTATATTTCTCATGCCTTCATATAGTGAGCTTAATCACTCTCCTTCTACCTCGCCACTAATTGCAGAAGGAAACCATATGCCTAACTTTTAGACAGTGACATTCAGGGCATGGGAACCCCAACCCACTTCCAATTTTTATTTATATTCTGAAAGAATTCCAAGCTCTTTTTCTTTTATGAAGCTTAGACTCACTTCCTGTGCTGATGGAGCTGGTGGTCAAAGATAAAGCCAGCCTCTATCTGAGCAGGTTGTGGTGTCATGTCTTGCCCGCCCCCCCCAATCCATCCTCCCAGATGGAAATGGGCTCAGTATCATGGGTTGCAAGTGCTTGGCATTTATCACCAGTTTCTAATGTCATCAGTGTCCTAAAACAATTCCCCCAGCATTCAAATGATTTGCTAGTTCCAATTCAAATTTAAAACAAATTTACAGCACAGTCCCTGGAGGATATTTTGAGAACTGATTCATGCTTCTCTTCATTCTAGTAGTCAGTTGATGTAAATTCGCATTCTCTTGAGCAAAGACTGCATGATTTATCCTGTGACACAACATTTATTACATCAGCAGCTTTCATATCCCTTTATAACATGCCATGTTACTAATACTGCAGTATGACTAATATACACCTTTCTAAATAGCTGCAAATGCTTTTTTGATTCAAATAAGTACACTTATTTTGTTGACAGCTATTCCCAGAGGAGGCTTAACAGCAACTGAAAAAGGGCTACATTTCCATAGCATATATTCATTCAGCTACAACCAAGTATATTGCAGGATTTGGGGAGCAAAGTTTACATCCGCTGTTAATAATTTAGCACTGGTGCTTTTATTGTTATCAACGAAGCCATCTCTGAGGCATGGAGAAATTATTCAGAAAAGACCACAAGAGAAGAGGGTAAGGAACTCACCATAGGAAACAAGACATATTCTCGGAGGAAGTCATGAGATTCAAACTGATTATAGTCTCCAAAATCCGCTGGAAAAAACAACACAGTTACTCATTTTAGCACTTTCCACACATGCTAAGACCACACTCAGTCTTTGCACAGATGCTTAACTTCAAGTGGGCGAGTTCTCTCTGAAGCCACAACCCAGCACAAAGATTTCTGTTTGTACTTTAGCTTTTAACACAGTGGTCTGAAAATAAAAGTGTTATTACCAGAGATCAAATAACAGCCAACAAGTAATTTCTCTTTTTTTTTTCCTTTATATTATAGCTATTTGCAATGATTTACTATCAGACATGCAAGAGACTGGGATATTCCAGTTTCTTTAAAATGGCACGTACTTTTACTTCTCCAAAATCCCCAAACCTGACCCTGACCAGGCAAAAAAAATTAACCTAACTCTGCTACAATTCTACATAATTGCAAGAAAGATGCTTACCTTAATAGCCTAGAAGGTTAAGATCAACTAGCCAATTATACTAAAAATTGCTGATAACCACCATGACTGGGGGAGGGAGTGTGGGGTAAGTCTTATCCTTCTGCAGCCAATATAACAGTCCAGGCAAGTGTTAGTTTAATTGACTGGCCCTTCTGACTTCTCTACATTTTCTGCCTCTTAGAGACGTTCTCATCTGCATGATCACTTTCACTTCTAAGTCAGGCTGAGGATTCTTGTCTAAATGTCCTTGAAACTGTAGCATTTTGAAAATGCTTCCTAAAGGCTAAGCTACTTTAAACAAAAAGAAGTGTATATATATCTGTTAAATACACAACAACTTATATCAAAAGAGTATCTTGCCGGGAGGTTTCTGTTTTATATTAATTGAACTGGATCAAACGCCATCTACAAGATTCTCATATTATAGAAGCTGGAAATCCCCACCATAAATCATATTAGCTAAACATTCTTTCAAAGCTTCTAGACAACTTTACGTATTGCAGGATGCCAAAAATGCAGTTTCATTTTGTTTTCACCTCAGAGTTATGTTTTAACATAAACATAAAGAAATCAAAATGGACATGAAACAGACTCTGTAAGCTTAAATCTAAGTATTTCAAATATCTTTGTTTGCCTCACATGAAAAGGACAAAGGGAGTAACACAAGGTCATGAATAAAGCAAACAAGATTAGATGCAGGATCCTGATGCAATGGTCTTTGAAATATATTACATAGAAAATTCAGAATAATACTGACTATTGCAAAATGTTATAAAGAATGACTAGCTCCCAAAGTCAGCAACAAGCTCCAAGAAACACAGGACAGTGAAAAATATCCAGTGTCTATTTATCATTAACTTAAATGCTAGAAAAACTTAATTTACTCAGAGTGAAAGGTTTAGTATGGAATTTTGCATACATCATCTCCATTACTCATAAAAATATTTCAATATTTAACGGAAAACATTTTTCCTTCAATTTTTAACCAAGCAAGCTGGTGCAGACAGTGCCCAGTGCCTTGGTTTTCATCTGTACCTACAATGTTCCCCTCAATGTCAGAGAAGAGCATGAGGATTAAAATCTTTGAAAGCTCATTCTCCAAGGCAGTTGCAAAGCATCCTGCATACTACCACTGGCAGTCAGAAATAGAACTCAGTCCCTATAAACTCTATATGTCCCTCCTGCAACTATTAGACTTACGCAAAATGGAAAATGAAGATTCAGAAAGGCCTAAATGAAAAATAAGTAAGTCTTGTATTTACAACAAAACAGAAAAACAGCTTTCAGTCACTGAATTTTAAGAGTCAAATTCTCAAATCTAGCAATATTACTGGGCATTTTATATCATAGAACCTGTAATTTTCAAGAATCCGATCTTCATGTTTGTTATTATATGTACATACTTGTCCTCCCTGTCCCACCCGTAACCAAAGAAAAGTGCCCAGTGCATGATTGTTAGAATTCTACTTTGAGCTCTCATAGTCATGAATAGATGAAATATATTTTCTTCAAACACAGGACTTCCTCCTTTACCCACATACATTACATGATCACACTTTTATTGATGTCATTAGGAGGCTCAGAATAAAAATCATATTGTAAGAGGTAGTTTATTATTAATTTATAACTCACGTAACAATTATGGTCATGTGTTCTTTCATACTACAGATAGCACTACACAGCAAAATGAGTTTTTAATTAAAGGCAAAATTAAAGCTGCTGCTATATTCTTTGATGTAACTCCATTTCAAACCAGAGAATGTAAAGTAAATTCATTACTGCAAAGTACTCTGTGGCTGGGGCTAGAACTGGAATTTTATTTGAATTCTCTAGCATGGCTTTAAGAAAAGGGAAGTTGAACATTGTGATGCAGTCCATCATTCCCTCCCTAATGGTGTGAGTTTCACCAACAGCAGTCCACCTAAGCACTTTGTAAAAAAAAAAAAAAAAAAAAAAAAAAAAAAAAAAAAGCTGTTGTGAACAGGAGTCATTCATGGCCTTAGTTAACACCCTGTCAACATCCAGAACAATTCCCCTACCCCCCCACCCCCCAAAAAAACAGCCCATGTTTGAAAATAGCTAGGCAGGTCATATCATCTTACCTTGCACTGCTAAACCAGCTAGTCGAATTCCCTGCTCCAATGAAGAACGCAATCGGCCATCAAGAATATCCTTTTTCACTTGTAGGTAATATTGGTATCTACAAGCGAGAAGAGAGAACATCAGAAAGGCAATATGCATATATGTTTACAACTGAACAAGAGACTGCTGAAAGCAAGAAAAACTCACAACAAACATGTCAGGCAGTTTAACAGCAGTCTGCGCCTGGCTTCAGAAGTTCCACATCATCTACCAGGTATATGCGTGTTAGCAAAATAAATCAAAACGGTCCCAGTGTTGGCAACATTTTCAGGTATGAAAAGGAAAATAAAGTGTTCTAGTTTATATTCCCTAGACCACACAGAAGAGGGACATCTGCTGGGACTACCTATACCCTCCATAAATTCTGTAGAGATTATAGAAGACCACGTGTTCATCAATACAGAAAGAGGGTGCTCCGTATCTTTTTTTTTTTTTCTCCAGTGCCACCATTTGGATAGGAGTAATAGAATTTTAGTAATATACTCTTGCTGCCTGGCATACCTTTATAGCCCACATAGAAGTTTAATTGGCATCCCTCATCTATAAGGTTGACTTAGACACAAATAAAGCAAAACCAACCTCTAATGACACACTTGCTGATCCACAACTAATCACAAAGTAAACTATGCGAGTTTTAACCACAATGACAGAACTCACACATTTCAGCTTACATTTGGCCAGACAGTAGGTGAGGACAAACAAGAAGCTTTCCACAAAAGCTTAACAAGTTACTGTCCCCATCTGTGCATCCCTCCCATCCACTGAACTGTATCAGACTCACAGCAGAACTAACCAAAGCAGAAGGGATGGGTACCAGTCCCTCTGGCATATCAGGTGAAAGTCCAGTGGAGACAGCTTTGTTAACAGGCCACAACATTTTATTCTGCAGGCACTCACACGTTTCATCATACTACCTGTGTTGGATGGACAGTAACACTAGCAAGGGGCGAGAGAGGCAGCTGAAAAAATTACAGCCACAACTGCAAGGACACCGCATCAGCCACCACCACGACAATAATTAGAATTGTGCTACAGTGATATAAAAATCCAGTGTTCATCAGCTTTAAATTCTGGTGCCGGCATGCGTAACCCATCCTAGCTGAGATGAAACATTTCCTCCTCAGCCAACGAGCAACAACAGCTCATCAAGCTGGAGCCCAAAGGCAGAAGTACTGCACCAGTGTAGCCAGTCTGTGTGCTCAGCCTCACGCACCCAAGCCTGACTTCCTGATAGTAAATGGTGTGCCTGGGACACCCATGTTCAGAAATCCCCAAATCCATCAAAGGGGTTTCTCAGGCTGTGACCAGACATGTCAGTCTGGTGCAGCTGAACCAAGTTACAGGGCTACAGCTTCCCAACAGTCTGCCGCTCTCACTGGGAGCATGCCTGCTCACCCTCCCTAACCACAGGGTATCCTGAGTTGGAAGGGACTCACAAGGATCACTGAGACCAACTCCTGGCTCCACACAGGACTGCCCAAAAATCAGACCACACGTCTGAGAGCCTTGTGCAAATGCTTCCTGAGCTCCAGCAGGCTTGGGGCTGTGACCACTGCCCTGGGGAGCCTGTCCCAGTGCCCGACCACCCTCTGGGTGCAGAACCTTTCCCTAACCCCCAGCCTGACCCTCCCCTGTCCCAGCTCCATGCCGTTCCCTCGGGTCCTGTCGCTGTCCCCAGAGAGCAGAGCTCAGCGCCTGCCCCTCCGCTCCCCTCGTGAGGGAGCTGCAGGCCGCCATGAGGCCTCCCCTTGGCCTGCTCTGCTCTGGGCTGAACAAGGGATCTCAGCCACTCCCCATGTCTTTCCTTCCAGATTCTTCACCATTTTCATAGCTGTCCTTTGAATGCTAATAGTCTTATGTCCTTCTTATATTGGGGCACCCAAAACTACACACTGCACTTGAGGTGAGGCCACACCACTGCAGAGTAAAGTGGGAGGGCACCCCCCAAAACAGCATGGATGTTTAACTATCTACTTGAGCTAAAACAGATCACTCTGCGAGGACTGGGTTAAGAAAGAAGTTGTACACAAGCATGCCTGCCAACCTCCGCAAAGGCGGACCAGTCAAACAGACTGGGGGCAGTAAGTGCCTAACCAGACTCAGCTGCAACCAGCTCACCATCTGATCTTAACCTTGAGCCTTTGGGAATAGCATATAAACAGTTCTTGTCATAATGATTTAATGTGTGTAAGTCACATTCCCAGAACCAAGGCAATTAACTTTTCCTTCCTGGAAGGGAGAACCACTATAACATCACCTGTGTTATGTGGATTGCGCTGCATTAATAATACCCCCAAACATTACCATTTAATGGCATGGAGGCACTAGAAAACACCTACATGCTTCAAAAACAGCATAACCCAAATCATTCTTTGAGGGGTATTAATCTTATACAGCATTTTTCATTTTTCCTCAGTTAACTCTTCTGTCAGCGATGAGATGCAGTAACTTGCCACTAGACAGCACCACCGCTCTGACCAGACCTGTCTTCTCAAGGTAGCAGCGCTGTACTGGCTGCAAGCATTGCAGTGCAGAGGAATCCTCTCGATGAAAGGACTGTGGCTGTATCTTTAATATCTGAGAAATTCCCCTTGGAGTTCACATTTCTTATGTGTACTTAAAGAGGTAATTGTTGGGTTACTCATTTTTAGGTTTCCTCTTCCGCTCTCCTCACCTCCCCCAGAAAGGGGGAAGAATATTTTCAAAGAACAAAAAATTAATTTTATTTAAAATACTTAGATTTGGCTTTCGCACAGACTAATGAAGGTTAAAACTTCAGTCGATTTTGAAATTTGATGGCGAAAGGCAATGCAAAAAACATATTGCTTCTCTGATCCCTGTGTTACAGCCCCAGGCATCACACTTGCTTGGTCCTGGAGAGAAGTCAGCTTATTTGCAGTTCTTTGCAATGACTAAATCCCAGTTCTGAAAATACGCTTTCACGCGAGCTTAACGTAAATTGCTTTGTCAAGTATGCAGGTGAGTAAGTGTTTGCTGAATCTGGTCTTACAGACCTGTAATCTGAAAGCATGCTATTTATGGCAGTGGTACATACATATGCATGAGTTGTACATTCTAGTTGGGCAGAACAAAAGTAAAACCTCCATCTGCCTTAAAGCTCTATATAGGTAGAACTATTGCTAAAACAAACACAAGAGACTACATGAAATCCAAAATAATGTAAAATCTTATCATGACACCCTAGCTCTATAGAAATCAATAATCTTACCAGCTTTAGTGAAGCCATGATTTCAACTGCAGTGCCCACAAAAACGTAGATAAACCATGGTAAGGGTTATCTAAGTAACCATCATCAAAAACAGGACATTAATGCAGTTACTGTAGTACCAACTACTATGACAAAGACTTTCAAAAGGAACAGTGATGTGCTGTACCTGCAATCGTAGGCTGCCAATGTTGTTTAAAGAAATTGTTTTAAGAGAGCATGTAGCATCCACTTCATGAGAAAGATGCCATTTAAAGGTGTTCAACCCTGTGCTGGGAATGGGTCATGCTTAAAAATCTTAACAGTGCTATTCTGTAATACTACAGTGCAATACTACATTTACTAACATTGCAGAAGAATACAAGTTTAGGATTTGTTATTACAGATTGTGGCTGCTTAAGACATGAACTGGAGTCACTAATTCCACTGTCAAGGAAGAGGAGGAGCTGGGCTGTCACTGAATACCCTGGAGGAAGCTCTGCTTGAAGGCCACAATAGCTCTAAGAGCCACTGATTCATGGCTCAGTTGTGCTTCAAAACTGTGGTCAGGCTCTCTGCCCAGTCAACAGAGAGCAGAAATTGGCCCATATTCTATCAAGGATTTGATGCTCCTCCATCTAAAATTATGTTAAACATTATTATTATGTCACTATGCTAGCTGAGACTGCTCTTTGTTTGGATTGTAAAAGTATATCTGTAATTTGAAGGAAATCAAACGTTTTAAAAATGATTTGGCTATAGATTCACTGAGGAAAGCTGTTCAAGAACAGCATATAAAAACATGCATTTCATAAGCCTCCTATTAGGTGGTTTAGATGGGAAAGCATATGGAAACTGAACAAAAGAGAAGTTTGCAAACTGCACCCCCAATAAAAGACAAGAAATTCAAACTTAAGACTTACAAGGTTTTAATCACAGAGCCTGTCTGGCATACGAGAAGAACACAAGACAGAAGAGAGACTGCTATAGCCAAGTGGGTGGACAGCTGAAGTCTCTCACCTTCATTGCTCATTTCGGGTTAAAATTTTTTAGCAGAGCCTTTGTGTATTCAATATAATAAAGGCTACTACAGTTTGCCAGCTTGAAGTTAATTCCAAGGGGAATGGGAGTGGACAACAAGTCTGAACAAAGCCATAATTGTAAGGATATCATTTCCCACAACTCTATTTAGCCAACACAGAAAACATGAAGAGTATATTTGCATCTATTGCATTGAAAAGCACGCTTTTTCTAAAGTAAATAAGCTGCAATTGGACAATTACGAGAAAATATTTGAACTCCAGAAGCAACGACTGCATTTCAGCAATATATACTACATCAGAGGGTAAAAAACCAAATAGTACTAGAAACATGAATAAGGGTACTGGTTTAAAATTTAATTACAAGACCCAGATTCAGACTCAGCTGCAGCTGTGTAAATCTAGAGAAACTCCATTTGCCCATGCAATTCTGCATAGACCTCCCAAGACCAGATTCATGTTTGTTCTGCTGTGACTTCAAAAAAAAAAAAGTGGGCTTTTGTATAGAGTTGCTGAATTCACTGTACCCTTCAATCACCACTGATTATCCGATGTATAACCTCTGCTGCTCTTCTAAATAAGCAGAAAATAACTGAGTTCATTCTCCTGATTACATTCTCTTCCACAATGAATGCTTCAAACACTGAAAACCATGCAGAACCTGGCCCAATCAATATTGAAAATGAGATCCACATGGAGATATTAAAGGCTAGCCTACAACAGCAAGAGTAAGGGTTAGTTTTTGCAGAGTAACTGTATTGGTACACTGCATCTTCACAGCTTTTCTGTTCTGAACTTCCACAAAGAACCACAGTATAAATACTTCATCAATAATTACTCAATTTTATCAGAACGGTTGCCTTAATAATCAAGCAGTATCCAACTCGGCTAGGAAACATACAAAAAAAAAAAAGATGAAAAATGTCTATTGACCGAGGGATTTATAATCCATCTATTTCATACACACACACATATATACATTTATATAAAAGATGACAGACTAGAAATAATAAGGATTAATGATGTACTGATCAGTCTGGATTTTTGATATTTTTCCCTGATTTTAGTTTCATTCTCTGTATCACAAGGACAGGAAGGGTTTGGAAAATACACATCTCTAGAGCAGCAGCTAACACTTTTAAAAAAGTTTTTAATTGGTCAGTGTGTTCTGCTAGAAACCTCAAGCTAGTATGAATAAATTCATTACAATTTCAGTGTCAATAAACTATTTACCTTGAGTATACCTGAAAATGCACACAAGCAATAGAAAACATTTATTAGTTACCCATGAGGTACAATTCCTTTAAAATTGTTTCTAATGATGCAATTACTGGCTTGACTAACTTTTTTTTTTTTTAAATAACTCATTAGGTGCCATTTTGGCATCAAGCCTATCTGTTGGATAACTGCATAGCTATGTAGTTTAACTTCTTTTCTAGATGAAGAGAGAACTTCTTTACTGTTTCATATGTCCAAAATAAGAACTCTTTAAGACTCAAAGGAAAGACAGATTTTCCCGTATGTGGTTTAGCTCAAGTCCTTCAGCTCTTTCTCAACTTAAAAAAAAAAAAAAAAAAAAAGCAATTACAGTACAATATGATCTTTTAAAGTTAGGAACACAATAAAAGTCTCATTGAATCACAACAACGGCCCAACTCAGCTCATTTGGGTTCATCTCAGAATGGTACTATACTTCTGAACAGAGACTCTGCAATGTACAGTTATGCAATAATCTGCCCACAGGGGAAGCAATTTCTCCTGAACAGAGGACTTTTATCATGTACTAAAGTTATTTTAAGCATTAGCTTTGAGATATTGATGTGTCTCTTGTTCGTCTTATACCTTAAAATCTTGCAAAATGTTGGCTTCAATACAATTTACCAACAGGATTCCACAGATACTTATATGCTACATTTTAAAGAGAAATATTTTTAATTTAAACATGGGGTCTTTCAAATTTTAGATATGCCACATGACAGCTATTCACTGAGCAAAGAATGGAACTAATTGATAAAAAATATTTTTTTATTTATTACATACATGAGTAATATTTTAACTCTTACTGGTTGCTTTTCTGAGAAAAACATGCTTTAAATAGTATTAATGATTATTAGCCTTATTTTATAAACAGAAAGTAAGCCACATAGCTGGTGAAGTAACTCATCTAAACTCAAGCAGGAAACTAAGGCAGATTTTGTAGAGTTGGACTTTGTTCCCAAGTCTCAGTCAAGAGCACGGTTTACTGGATATTGCTTATTTCATGCAAATCACTCAAAACACTGCAAAAAAAAATTGACCACAAAATTGGACTGCATTCTATAGGCCAAGAAAGAAAGAAAGACAGGCAGACAAGACCAGTCTTTTCAGATAAAACGTTCAGTATATTGGCAAAGCTGGTGTTTTTATTTCTGGGTCTGAGCATGCTGAAACACATTTAGATGCAAGGATTCAATCAGCACATCTTAATCTAAAGGCATTTAAAAAAAGATGTACATACATTGATGATGTCATTGACAGTGCTAGAGTCTAGTCTTTGCCTTTCTAAAAAACTTAAGATGGTGTTGATAAACAGCTCGCTCCTCTGGAATTTCATCAACTTATCTCCCAGTGAAAGTCTGATGTTTCACAGTACTAGACAATAGCCATTCATTTGGGATTTGTGATAGAATATAAAAAGCTATGGCTGTGCTTCACTACTGAAGAATAATATTTTTGGAAGAACATTACTGAAAACAAACCTGCCACACCCTGCAACAGACCTTCAGAAAGATCAGTAGACATGCCAGAAAAAGATGGGAAGGAGACGAAAGGGCCTTTGTCACACATGCAGGAGGATATTTGCTTCAGAAGCTTTGCTTCAGAAGCGCAAACTGTCAATGCCAACAGTAAAAACACAGTCCTAACAGTTTTTAGGGTAGGAAGGAACTCCTTGATCAAAACAACCCTGCAAGGTAGGTCAAGGTTAGTTTCAGGTAAGTGAGAAATGAGATTGTTCAAAAGCAGCATCCAACTGTCTACATCCTTGTTTCCTTCAGCAGCTGGGCGGAAAAGATGATGGAGACTAAAAATAAAATAAATGAAATACATGGAAAGATGTGTCATTCCTTTTTCCCCTTCCAAACGAGTTAGAACAATGCTGGGTTAGCATCATTTTCATGTCTTTGTAGAACTGAAAAAAGGAGGACAGATCAAAACAATTCATAACATCTACCTCCACATCCCTCAATCTCTCTCTAAAAGAAAAGAGTTCATAGCTGAATGAGAGACAAGGGATTTTGGATAAAACGGGATAATTTCACAAATGATTGGCATTTTGTTTTGACATGCAATTTGTGAGCATAAGGATAAATAATAAACAGCCTTGCTGACTTGTCTGCTCTGCAAGCAGTGCTAAGACACACAAAGTTAAGCTACCAGATCTGACCAGTTAAATTCCTACTACAGGCCAATACCTTTGTGGAAGGTTAAGGTTCAGCTATGAAGTCAACTCCTGGCTAAGGATACTAGACCAGGAATCTCTCTGCACATGTAAGAACAGTCCTTTTTTTTTTTTTTTTTTTTTTTAACTGCTTACTTGTTATTTCCCTCTTTTGTTTCATCAGTTTACTCCTGAAAGGTTGTTCATTTGTTTGCATTCTCCATAGTGCAGTCTTAAAATCTCAGATGTCCACCCCCAACCAAAACTTTAAATGGCTGGCAGAAGATTTAAAATGTAAATGCAAAGTATGTGCATTTTAGGTGCAATAAGCTTTTTTTTTTCTGGTGTGAATCATTCAATTAAGTGAAATTCCTGCAGCAAAATGGAGCATTCAGAAAACACAAGACTACTTGCGTTCTTTATGGAACATGGAAAATGGACATGGGATTGTTGAGGAAGGTAACTCATGCTTTATAACCTCCCACATATAAACAGGTGCTTCCAGGACAGCTTGCTATCAAAATATTGCAGCTCTCTGGCATGCAGTGTTAAATGGATGATGAGTGAAACTCTTCACAGCTAAACCGAAGATAACAGCATCATATTCAACGTTCTTGTTGGCAGCAGAAGACTGACTAAATCTGGAGGTTGGTCCAGTGCTGGAGTTTCTCCTTTTGTCAGAGCTGAGGGAGGTGGGCAGAACCGCTAGGTGCCATGCTGCCACTCTCAGGCCGTGCCTTTGCTGTAGATGCCTTCTTCCTCCAGCCATCAGCTCTGTGCCCTGCCCCAGCGATAAAGTCCTTTGAGAGAAGGGAGCTCAGATATTAAGGAAATGCTCTGCAAGTGCTTTGTTTTTCCTGTCATTTCGTATGGACCACAAGCACTTACACGCTCCCAGGCCCTGTTGAGGCCTGCAGACATGACACGAGCCTTCCAGAACACGTACTTCTTTCTTGAAAGGCTTAGCCAGCAGATGCAGCTTTTTTATATCCACCAATTCCTCTGTATTTAAAAAGGAATCCCCCAACCGCAACAGGTCCATCCTCTGTCCTAGGATCTATACTTTTTGCTAACAGTGTATTATACTTTTTGGATACTCTGAGTTCAAATAAACCCACAAATATGAAGCCAAACCTTAAATAAAAAGGCCAGTAATAGCATGCTTTAGCAAGAAAGGAAGGCATGCCACAACCTGATCCTGATTTTCTGCCCTTGAACTCTTGAATTAATTATAACAAATTACAGGGAGCCCCACTACAATTTATAAGCACAATAAACTCCCTCACAACCACCTATAATTTTATCAGGGTTAATCCAAATACCTAAAGAATTATACAGTTCAAAACTCCAACATGCCTTTTAGAGTAAAAAATGTGGGAAGCCATATTCTATTGCCTTACAAGTCCCATCTCTCAGCCAAGGCTAAGCTTGCTCACTGCAGACGGGACTCCAAGAGAGCCAGACCGTTGAGCATGCATCTTTAAAAATGTCGGAGTGGGATTGCAAAAGTAAAGAAGAACGATCAAAATCACAAGATGCACAGAAACCTATTCTTTAGTGCATTTTCAGCTGAAAAACAACATTCAATACAAGCACTAATATTACATGGAAATACTAGAATAAAACATCTGGGACTGAAGAGTTTGTTAGCCACATTTCTTTAAGCAATTTGCTGTATAGCCATCTGTTTTGCATTTTAAGCACATGCTTAAAGTTTTATTCTTCAATATGGCAGTCCTATTGACTTCAGACTACTCAGAGTTAACCTTAACTACATGCCCATGTCTCCTGAACTGAAACAAACACTTATTTAGCTACAGAGATCCAAAGGTTTTGATATGTTATGATACCGGAGACACTTGCAGGCTTGACTTCAGTATCTGATCCTTAAAAAAAAAAAAAGGAACCACCACTTCAGGTAGCTGAATTACCCAAGAGGCCAGGCATAGCAATACTACCTACTACTTTTCATACATAGATCTTAAAGGCTGTGGATGAAGACCAGTATTCTCATCCTCACAGCCCATCCCCTTTAAAAAGAAAAAACAAACAAACAAAAAAAAAACACCAGAGTCAGCAAACCGGGGGGGTAACGAAGGAGGCAACTTCCCGTAACAATGGTAACACTGCAACTAAACCCAGATCTCTTCTCCATCAGTAGGCTCCATAGATAGAGTGGTTATCAAAGCCTATGAGAAAAAACCCTCTTGGTAGGCTTCCTTCATTTTTTTTGTGCAGTCTGCAAGACAAAAATATCAGTCCTTGACGTTTTTGTACGCGTGTTGGGGGTTTGTTTATTTATTTATTTATTTTTGCAACTGCAAACCAACAAGGTCTCATGACTGCTGCCTCCACCTTCACCTACCTACTAATGTGGTCTCCAACATTTCCACATAGGATCCCAGGGCTCTTTCTCCTCACCCTGGGCTCTGTGTGCCAGAGGCAGCTATTGCCCTGGTTCAGGTGCAGGACCTGATCCTGGAGCTGCCAGGGCTTTGCTGTTACAAGCCGCTTGCTGCCTTGGCAGTGAAACAGCTGGGACACAATGCTACATCCCAAGAAGGCATGGAACACACCACCCAGGAGACACCACACTGCAGAGCAACGCTGCTAGATGTCACCCCTCTGACTGACCTAGCCTTGAGCACCACCCTTCCTTTGCTGCAGGACATAAACCATATTTCCAACTATGTACTGGTGCTCCAACCACATACAGGCTCTCTCTCTCTCTGTGTATATATATAACATGCTCAATAACATGACATTGCATGCAGCCTATGCACCATTTCCCAATTAATTAGTAACACACTAAAAACATCAGGTCTCACACACAGAGCAAGCCATGCCCCCAAATCCTTAGATGACACAAAAGTAAAGGCAGAAGGTCCATCCTCACAAAGATGCGAACATGGAAAGATGAACCATGGCTATGTACGTAGTGAAGACTACCAAACCTTATGGGGAAGAGAAGCACAAAAAGCCCCCTTGGTTCTTCCTAATTTGGAACCAGGAAGGATTTCAGCAAAAGTGACCCAAAAATGTTAATATAGCTTAGATTTTACTGCCGTTACTCACACACATTGACTCAGTTCAAAATACACTGTTCCCTACCCTGAAAAGTATATGCAGCTAACCTTCAAGCTGTCTCCACTGTGGGAAAAGGTGGTTTAAGTTACATATGGAAGCAATATGAGTCAACAGTTTGAAAATTCTCCTGGTAGTCAGCCAGGTTAATGGCCAAGCAGGTTAGAATATCATGCTAAAAAAATGTGGTGAGTTAACTAGAACATACATGAACTCTAACTCATCTATTTATTTCTAGTATTGCAGAATATAAGTCTTTAAAACTGGGTTAAGTACAGGCATAACTCTAAATTGTTCTTTAGACAGAGATGAAGATTTCTATATGCCCCTTGCTTCCCTCCTCCTTTGTGTCAGCTGGAGTAACTACAACCTACTGCATCCACCCTATCAATTCAGTCTTATTTTTGAATATATTTTTAAAATATTCTTCTCCAGTAGAACTCTAAATTCAGAAATGACAGAAGTGCCTTAGCCTTTTCTGGGTAAGTATACCTCTGCGCACTGTTAGAAATGAGGCACAGTGAAGTTGCCACCTATCTGTTGAGCCTTCAGTACAGTAGTTCATACTGCTGTGCAATTGTTATTGAAGCATCTACAATTAGTGCTTACAAGCAGCAGAAAACATGAAAAAACAGGTTGTTTCCCTTTCTCAAATATCTTGGTGACTGTAGTGCTTTCAGATGAATGGTTGAAAACAGGCACCCCATGTCTGAAAAACATGCAATAAAACCACGGCTGGGAAGTTAACGTCCCGGTGAACACAACCCTACAAAGTGAAGGCAGCTCTGATAACAACGGGTAACGTTGCCAGAGAAATATGTGAATCATTGCCCTGTTGGGTGGGTAAAGTAGAATCATTTCATGAAACAAATAATTATTCTTTGTAAGTCTTCAAAAACAGCTGAAGATATCAAATGCAGAAGCAGCTGCCAAAGATAAAGCAGTGGACCAGTAAACATCTCACTGCACAGGAATCTGCCATCTTCCGATACTGAGACTTCTGCCAAATTCCTGTTGAGATTTTCAGCTGCATAAGGGCCTCCATGCAAATGCTTCTTTTAAACACATTTGGAGACTTCAGGATTGTACTGACATCCAATTGCAGCTTTTAGCTTTCTACCCTGCCAGCAAGGGGAAAAACAGTAAAGGTATTCAGCTTTGTGAAAACGGGTATGTTTCAAACTGGATTTCACATGTTCCATCTCAGTGGTAGAGAAGGAATAAAGTTTGCTTCAGCTGTATGGCCATCAAAATTAAATAAATTTGATTGAAGTCTTGCAATGCTATTGTAACCAAGATTTCTATTGCCTGCTGAATTCTTGAAATGTAATAGTTAGTAACCCCAAGCAAAAGCACAGGTCTGTTTGCTCTCAGGTTTCTGACCTAGATGACACTTTCTGATGCTGTAGCCAAATTTCAGACATCTACCTGAGACTCCTAAATAGGAGACCAGTGAGCCACAGTTCCCTTTTCAACACAACCAGTCGAAAAAGAATGAATCACCTGAAGAAAGTGATCCACAACAGAGGCATCCTGAATCATGCCCATTTCTTCTCACTGATTATACAGGAAGTCTAGAGCAACCTTTATTCTTGAGGCTTCATCAAGAGAAGCTACATGGCTGCAGCAGCACCAGACTGTGTTGTGAAGACCTGAGGTGTAACATCCTGTAGCAGTCTCTAACTGCGTTAAGGACAATGCTAGCTAACTGCAGCACGTGGGAAGATAAACAGGGGAATATTAGTCCCAATCTGGGTAATATATTCATCTGTCAAAACCAGTGCCTTAAACTACACCAGGAGACAAGTCAGAAGCAGCATACCTGTCTGTGAGGTACACCATAATATTCGCTGTATATACCATGCTACTTAATGAATGGGCAACCCTATTCTGCAATGATATGCATTGCTACTACACCTCAAGGGGAAAAAGGCAGCTAAGCACTTCGCAACAGTCTAAATGACAAAGGCAGTGAGAAGCGTAGTTCACGGATTAGAAGAGAAGGATCCCTTTCATCTTTATTTGAGGAGATGCATAAAGGCTGATGGGCACTTCTGTGACTCAAGCATCTGGGGATGACAAGTGCTTTCCATTTTTCCACTTCTCCTATTCCATCTGCCATAAACCAAAAAGATTAACTAGAATTCATTCGCCCACCCCTCTTTTTTTTTTTTTTTTTTCCAAAGGAAAGCAAAATTGCTCCATTACAGTAGCTATCTCTACAGCAGTTACACTAAAGTTTCACTTTAGAGGAAGAGAACAGAAATTACATTTCAGCAATTCTCAGTATAACACTCAAGCTTCCCATTGTAAGCTACAAGTGAGAAATTAAAAACAGATTTGCTGAACTAATGGATTCCCTTTTTTTGTTCAAAAACATAACAAATAGCTTAAAAACATGCATAACACTTTCTCCCTGAGAAGTCTAGCTTAAAACATTAGTGCAGTAGAGGTCAGAACCAAGCTCTGAGAAGTTGGGCAGGGCCTTGGTACGGCAATCACAAGTGAAGTGGATGATAAACTGTCCTTTATTAAAAACATTAAAAAATAACCATGCATCATTTGGCCTTTACTTTGAAGCAAGTGTTCTTTCTAGTGTATGGGCAACAATAATTTTTTCCTCTTTCTTCTCCACTATTAAAGGAGCAAAGGGAAACAGTTCTAGTACCAGCAAGTCACTTGTTTGATATTAGAACTCCATAGGCTTGTTTATTTTCATAAAAGTGTATTAAAACATGAACTATTTTTAGGTTAGCAATTACTTCTTGCATTTATTCCATGCTACTACAAACCACGTCCTCTGCTCTGTGCTAACTGCCAGCTCAGAGGAATGCCTGTACATAAAACATTTACATTGACATAATGTAACACACCCACAACACTGAATTGCATCCACTATCACACACTCCTAGTGCTTCCATGCCCTGAATGTTCTTACCCGTGGCCAGTCCCGATGGGAGACATGACTAACGACACCTAGCAGCTCAGAATCAAGCCCTTGGATTCTGTTTGAGAACACTGGAAACACTGACAAGACAATTTAACAGATGCCCTGAAGTGCTGCAAGTTTTCCAGCACATAATATAGCCTTACCATTTGAAAACAGTATTGTCTTTGTAAATTTTTTTAATGCTGTAACTGTTGCATAGCACAGCCGAGGAACTACATTGCTCCTGCTTTTGCTGCTATTTTTAAGGTAAAAGAAAACAATATAAGTAGTTTTATTTCTTCTCAGTGCTTTTCCTGATGCCAATAATAAATGAAAGAACAAAGAAAAAAAAATTGCACTTCACCTTTCAAAAACACATTTATTCTCTGCATATGCACACTGAGAGTTACTTCACTCCCAAATTCAGTGACAGTTAATTTAGTGCAAATGACTTTCTCTTCATGGAACATAAAAAGTCAAAGTCTAAACGAAAGGAGAAATTCTGCATGGTAGGAAAGGAATAAAAAACACACCTCTACTTGCTTTTATAGTTGTGTCTATCTGTTCTAATGAGAGGAAAACAATACACTAACAACTTTCAGGGAACAAAAATCCATCAAAAATTACCCTGTTTAGAGTCATTCGAACAACCACCAGAGCAAAAGCTTCTTCACTAAAGTTTACAAAATCTTCTCAACTGAAGCTCAGTCTTCATTTTAAAGAGAACAAGCTCCGCATCCATCGTGGTGATGGCAGTGTTTTTGTCTATTACAAGACATTAAGCTTGAATTTCAAGCCTACAAATCATTATTTCTGTTCAGAAATGAAATGATGACAAAACAAAATTCACTTTTTGCTTGCTCCTTTATACCTCTATATCCTATCTGAACCTGATAAGCTTCTTGGAATTCAACAGCTAGCTGCAGATTTCTTGTAGAGTGCTTCAAGAGTAGATCTAGCTAGGCCATGTTGTTAACCAACTTCTCACAACTCCTCCAGCAGTGGAAGTAGATGCCTTAGGAGAAGTATAGCACCCAAACTCTCTGCCCTCACAACAGCATGTGTTTAAGTCCTCCATAACGTGCCCTGCTGTGTATGCTCAGGTCTCCCGGTCCCAGGACTGTCTCCCCTCAGCTTCTACACGTGCACAACCGTAGCTGACATCTAGCAGGCCTCCAGCCATCCACACTCTTCATCCTCTAGTAAGAGCTGCTCAGTGTTCAACGCGTGCTAGGGCCACCCATCCAACACACAGACTCAGCAATGCCTTCAACAACACATGTGCCTAAGACGACAGAAGAGGAGGATGCTGAGTGCCGTACCCCAGGCGTGAATGCTTCCAGCAGCCTAACTGGCATGGAGGAATTCAAGCTGGTCTACCTAAGACCAAAAGAGAAAGCTCCAGCACGCTGTGTAAATGGTGGTATTTTTTCTCTTTAAGGAGAGTAAAAACTCAAAATGTAACCATTGTTGCCATTTAAAAGGGCCCAATAAATAGGTTAGAGAACTTCAAAAAGCGTCAGGTCTATTGAAATAGAATACAAACAGTTCCCATTAGAGGAGAGATATGTAAGAACACGTGACTAAGCAGCAGAACATAAAATAGGTATTATTTCCTCATGATCAGATGAAAATGTGGTGCTGCCTAATGCCAAGACATTCCACTTACAACATTTCCAACCATCACCGCCGCGGCCTTCAAAACACAGTAAAGCAAGAATGTAGGCTGAAGTATCCAAGACTGTATTTATAGTTACGCAACGCTTTTTTAGCATTGCTACATATGTACTGCACAACCACACACATGAAAACACATTCACTTTCTGGTCTAAAAGCAAAGTGTAATGTAATAGATTAGATCTAAGCATCAACAGCTTCTTAAAATATCTGGCACAAAGAGCTCAGCTTTCAATAATCAACACACAGAGAACAAGCTCCCCATTCACTGAAGAAAGTCAGCAGGGAGAAGGGTTTGCCCTCCTCAGCAAATTATTTTATAAACAGAGAATTAATGTTGAATCTTAGGTCTGCGTTGAAGGAGCTCTTATTTTTAAGTTACAGTTCAAACATTCACTAAAATACATAGGAAAAAAAAAAAAAAAAAAAAGAGCCCAAACCCCTCAACCAAGAATATTACTGAAAAGCAAAACAATGCATAATAATATGAACACAAGAAGACCTTAGCAAATACTGTACATTATTTGTTGCTGTTGTTGTCCTCCAAAAACATTAAAGCTAATTAAGTATCAGCTTGTTTACAAGGTAGGCAACAAGCCTAATGTATGTTTTTTTATGCTGCAGTAGCCAGGAATATTTAAAAAAGTCTAATAATTAAAACAAAACAATAAAACCATCAAAGGAGCACCAAAATGCAAATACCCCAGACTGCCTAAGCCTGGGTGGCCACACCAGGCTCTTAACACTCATCCAGCTTGCAAGCAGTTGCAGAGCTGCTCCCCTGGCTGCATGAGCTCTCTGGACAGTAGCTGGGGTGGCTGAGGGCTGCTGGCTGATCCTAAATTCCTGCAGCTGGAAGAAGGCAGCCAGCACTGCCAAGTCACTGTAGGACCCCTTATCGAATCATCCAAAAGAAGACAGCTGGGATCCCCAGGGACTTAGGACTACCTCTACCTACCAATGACGCCAAGAGTTAAGCCTTTCTCCCAGCCCTGCAAGATAAACTGGACTTCCAGTCAGAAACAGTCGGGACCAAGATCTGTAGGGTCAGACAGGCTGGCAACTTCAATCTAAACTAAAATAGGATTCAGTTCCAGCAGACATTTCATCTCCCATAGGTTTACAAAATTTCAGCTCCAGAGTTCCTGATGCTTCCTCTGAGAGACCCCATCACAACATCACAATGCATTCTTGTGAATAAGACATTTATGTTGGTGCTTGTCCTGACTCTTTTACTTGGTTTCATGATACAACACCACGTTCTCGTTCTTCAGTTCAAAGGAAAGCATCAGTTCTGCCACATATAGATCAGTTTTCAGCCTGTGCCATGCTCATAATCATTCCCTACCACTACCCTGCAAACACTATCTAGCAATTTCACTTTCCAAATCATTTACCCGAGGACAAAAAGTTTGACAGGAATCATGGGAAGAAATTATCTTCCATTTTGAAGGTCTGCCAACCTGTCCTTTTCTGCTCATTTTATATGACCTTTGTGTATGGAAGCAATTGTCTTAATTTGTGAAAGTCATTTAAAATTACAGTCCATAAAACATAGCTCTAAAATAGAAATACAATGTATATAGTATAAATTTATATCATTATGGAGTCGGAAGCATTGTTAGAAGAGAACCTATACTGGCTCATGCTATGCAAGGATCCAGCCCAATATCAGAAACAAAGAAAATCTACAGAGACCTAACCAAAAATAGATAAAACCAGAAACCCTGTGCTGATCATTAGTATCATTTGTGTTGAAGCTAACAGTTATCTTAGCAAAGACGAGCATCATCCTTCCAGGTGGGTGGCCACAAAGCTCTTTCCCATGCTAAGTGAGGGCTGCGTTGTGGCCTTTTCTGAGTGATGTGACCAGAGTTGCTCTGCAAGCACAGCACAGCTGACAGCACCTGCACAGTAGTTTAGACATTTCCCAGAAAAGAGGGCAACAGGAAACTGCTTGCATTAATTTCCCTGCAAACTATACAGCCTGCTCCTGGATGATGTCTTTTCAATAGAGCAGGCATACTCTTAAAATGTGCTGGGACAAAATACACCATAAACTCAAAATGACAAATGTTCTTGTGGAGGGACAAGTTTGGACAAGGCAGTAAGGCTTCCACTGTATGAAAACCAAACTTTAAAAGCAGACTTTTCAGCTTGGTTACCCCAGTGATACTGAATGGTCAGATCTCCAGGTGCAAGAGACCACACTCTGGCCTTTTGTTTTTAAAATACTCCACCCTCCCACTTGCCCCCACATCTCACTCATCTGCCCACCCATCCAAATTAATCACACCTCTCTTCTCCTCCCATCCTGCATGATATTTCTCTTTTTTTATATATATATAATGTACACACACATATACATATACGTATTTTTAATGTATTGTTGAATTCTTAAGAACAACTGGGGTTTAAAAAATTCCTAAGGGTCTACCAAAGGTGTATTAACAAGCACAACCACATAACCTGCCCCAACCCATCACTGCAGGCAAACACACTCAGGGCTGTCCTGAACAAGCCGTATGGTACACATCATGTTGTTTTTTTCTGACACACCATGATATACGAAGTGCTTATTTTGGACAATGGAATCACCACGGTGCTCAAAATCAACTACCGTGAACTTGGAGGTACACACAGAGGCTTCTCAGACAGCCACAAGCTGGAGATGTGACCAAGCATGAAGAGCAAAGCAGTTTAATGTACTTTACTACCCTAACAGTCAAAAGAGTTCCACATCACTGAGCCTGCCACAAAACCAGACTGGCACACAAGGATATGTTACCCAACCTTAACAGAGCAATTAAAAGCACCATTTGAAAAAGAAAAAAAAAAAAAGGGACTGGTGCAAAAACTCAGCTGACTGTGCTTGTATTAAAACCTAACAACATATGAGGATGTGAAGCTTTAACTTGTTTAAAAGAAGCAAAGCAAAACAGACTAAAAGCAAAGATAAATGTCTCGCCCACTTGAGCTTAAGAAGGACTTTTTTGAGAGGAGGGAAATAACCTTGAGAAGAAGGAAAAGAAGTCCAGAGTTCAATAAAAAAAAGTGGATTTGCCAGAACATTTTTTCCAGTAAGTATGGAAGGGTCACACACCATATTCTTCCTTGCTGCTTTATCCTCAAGTGATTTACAAACTCAGTCATAATCGTCTGTAGCTGTGCATTATAAAACCAGTTGTTTTTGAACTCTTCACCTAGATGTTGAAGGAAAAGTAAAGAAATGGAAAGGTGGGGGATTATGAAGAAATATTTTCTTAAAAGATAAGCAGTAAAAAAAAAAAAAAAAAAAAAAACAGCTAGAAGAAATTTTGAAGAAAGGGACAAAACAGAGGAAATTGTTCATTTAGTTAAAGGAGGGTAAGTTCAAGGCTGACTTTTCACAGGCCCTCCAAAAAACAGGCCTGGCAGCCACAGACTAATTCTCCACCTGCAAACACATGAATGCAGGTGCAGTCGTCCTATTCCAAATATTCAGTGCTTTCTTTCACTGAAAAGCTGCGCAGCATGCTCTTTGGGGAAAATGCAGAGCTGACAGCTGAAGCTGGGGCAAGCACCCAATGCAGCACACATGGAGGACATCTCTTCCTACACCGACGTACCAGACTTGCCATGCACAGTGACACAGGTGCCCTGCCCACCCATGGCACTGAGACTGGGAACTGCTCTTGTTTTGCACTGTTATGTCCCACTCTGCAACAGTGCAAACCCCACCAGACATTACTAGGTACAGAGCACACCGTAAGACATGGAAAGCTTCTTCCAAAAATAAAATAAAATAAAAAAAAAAAAACACAGACCAAACCACACCTTTGTTCCTGCACAGGAGGCTTAGCGGTATGATGTGTGAAGATAAGAGATACTGTGAGGACTAAAATGTTACTTCAGTTTACCCTTGAAAATGTAAACAAAAAAACATAGATGGACACAGATTGTCTGATACTGGTACAGAAAGCAGCACTGCACACACATTTTCAGAAAGCCACAAGAGTGTGGGGGTTCTCTGTTTTTGGAACAGGAGCACAGTGAAAGCACTCTTGTTTACTCTAGACACTGTACAAAGACTTACTTTTTTTTAAATAAGTGGTTGAAAGGATGCCTCCCCTCTGAGGAGTTCGCAGAAAATAAAAGGCAGATTTATATTTCTAATCTATGCAAATATCTACTCTACAGGGCATCACAAAGACTGCTTTATATCAGACAGTATGCAAATCCCAGGTGCCTTAAATATGCCAAAAGCATGTGCAGCATCTCCACCTGCGATGGCTGCTCACTCCAAGAACAGCTGGATGACTAAAAAGAGGTTATCTAAGTAGCCTGTAGAGCCTTCCATGAAAAATTCCTTTTGCTAATGTGCCAGCCTCTGTACTCCCAAACAAATGGCATCTGCTGTAGCTTCCATCAAGCCTAGAAATATTTTTTTTTTTTAACTTGGCTTTTCTGGTGTGTTTTAAAGATATATTTTTTTTTAATTACAGTAATTATAAAATGGTGGAAGTCCTTTGATGCCTTAGGAAATGATCATGGGGCTATACTTCGTAATTACCTTACCACTGGAAGATGTCTGTGGGGCTGGGTGCAGGTAGGATGCTGGGACTAGGGGTGGAAGAGATGCTGGAGTCACTGGGATCTCAGAAGAGGTAGGAGTAAGATCAGAAGATATGTACAAATGGGAGCCTCAACCCAAGACAAAAGAAAAAGAAACAGTTCCCTACTGTTCTCTACTATAGGGAAACAAGAGGACTAGGGGGTGGAAAAAGGTCTTTTAGGAGAAAGCCCAGCACCAAGAGTATAATGGTATTACTCTGAGAGGAAGGCACGGCAAAAATATTTTGTTAATTCTGCCAGGAAGACGAGGCAGGTGGCTGCTTTTTGTACGTTTCCCAAAGATATCTGCCGGAAGCTTCCATCATAGGTCAGGAAACACAGCTGTCCTGAGAAGCCTCACCACTTGCACGCAAAATCACTAGCCAAACAAGAGCTACTGTGTGCTACTGCTGCTTCTTACTCTGTCCCAGTGCTCCACTTAGCTTTGTCTGAGGAGAAAAAAAAAAAAAAAAAAAAAAAACACCATAAAACAAACAAAACCCTTACCACTGGTGTTTGCATCTTTAAGCAAGTAACAAATTAGTAAGCAAGCCACAGAGTCAGATGTGACCTGCTACAACAAATTGTGTGTTCCCCTGAATACCTCTCTGCCTCATCTTTTCTTGCAGGCCTCAGAGGTTGACTTCAAGGAGTTGTTAACTGAATAGGCCGCTCTGTCAGAGATGTTTTCACTTTCTTTCCCGAGGATCGCACAGGCCCTCCTCTCTCTCATTATCACAAATACTCCTTATGCCCTGCCCGAACTACAGACATCCCACAGAGCCAGGGCTGTGCCTGCAGTTATGTTACAGGCGCCTGCAGCTCCAAAGGCCCTCAGCAAGCAGTTACACAGTGACGCAGGGAACCCATTCACCCCCTCCATAGTCATCCACACCTTTGAAATGAGACCATCAGGGCACAAACTACAATCCATGAGTTCCCATCTAAACATCAAAAAACACCTTTACTGTGAGGAGGACTAAAAAGTGGAACAGGTTTCCCAGACAAGTTACGAAGTCTCCTTCCACAGAGATACTCAAAACTCAACGTGGCACAGTCCTGAGCAGCCTTCCCCAGCTCTGAGCATGGGGGTTGGACTAGGTGATTTCCAGAGACTTCTTCCAACCTCAACCACTCTGTGGTTAGTGCTGCTACTTTTGTTTAGCTTCAGCATGCCAGCTGACACTCTCACGCTGTACCTCAGATGGACGGTACTGACTAGTTATTAGTAGTCGCTAGACTGCTATTAAATTCCTCTACCAGCATGTCACACATGGACAGGTTTCCACAGTGACTATTTGCCACTGGGGGACACAGCGCTCAGAGCAGTGTTACTCACATTTCTGCATCCACATTTGGCTTGTCCAATATAGGAAGTTACCAGCAAAACCATGAAAAGCTCCTAATCACTACCAACACTTGCAGGCAGCTAAACTCCAGGTGCCTACAGGCATTATGAGCATTTTAGAGCTTCCAACAACGAAGTGCACAGAAGTTACAATTTTATAAACAAACCATTATAGCTTCACCTAAATAGGATTTTTTTTATTTGTACAAGTATTCCTCCTGTTAGTCCCAATCGCCAACCAACTGCAGAACACAAAATGGTCCAAAGACTTCTTTGAAGAGTTGATCTTTCAAATAAAAGTGATAACAAAAGACTGCCTCAAGGCTCATGACCAACCCCACAAGCAGAGCTCCTCTTGCTCAGCAAAGCCTAAAAGTCTTGAATCATATCCCCTCTTCCCAACAACAGCACATCAGGTGTGGGGGCTGCAGTCCCTGGAAGTAGGACAGAATATTTAACTTGGGACAAATCTTTCATAACCAGCTATCAAGCCACAGTCTATAACCCTACAGAGTACAACCATCTCAGTGAACTAATCCCTTGGTTTCTGAATACTTGTGGCCTATGCAAGTGTTTATTGAAGTGTTCTCAGAATATTGTTTTTTCATCATAGGAACATTAGCCAATGCTGGAATCTTCAACTGACTGAAAGCCTGGACTGAGAGATGGGTTTCACCACATCCAGGAAAGCCTGGAGTTAGAGATGTTTCCATCATGAAGAGCTTACAAAGGTAACAAGTTCAATGCTAGCAGCGCTGTCACTAGCTTTGCAGCTTCAGCCTTTGGTGATGTTTTTGTTTTGAGGTTGGGTTTATTTGTTTGTGGTGGTTCTGCAGCTTCCCAGAAAGAGATGAGTACTTGATCAGAAGTTTTGTATTTAAGACAGATTTGTTATTTGCATACACACATAGGAAAGTCAAACACATACACACTGAGTAGGCAAGTCCGGTCTCACTATCACAGGTAGTCATGTCACAATCAAATCTAACCCCAAAAGCAGCTAGTCTCAATTTCAAAACAAATGTTTAATCTATTTACCACAAGTAAGCAAAGCCCCCCAGAAACCTAAAAACCAATGCTATTTGTCCATCTAATCACACTTTGGACTATGCTTTCCTCTGCCATTTCTTTCAGAACAGTACTCCATGTCCCTGCCACTCATCACTTTGAACTTGAAATTTACTGCATCTACCTCGAATTGCACAGTTGAAGGTTTGCTGCCATTACAACACCCACAGTGAAGCAATTCCTTTTCAAGAGACAAAAAGCAAATCTTAACAGGCTATTCTGTATCTGAGATCCATTTAGGAAGCTGCTGTTTTTGCTGCAGATATTCAAAGAAATATGAGAAGCACTTATAAGTCTCTACAGCTCATGTTATCCATCACATCAGAAAGAAAAAAAAAATCAGCAGCCACTCAAATTGAGAGTGCTGTGAAGTTCAATTGTCACTGAAATGTTTTGTTATTACCAACCTGTGCACCATGAGCAAATATACCTCTGCAGGTGAGCTATGAATGAGCAATCAGCACTGCAGGCTGCAGCTCGAAGAGATAATAGCATCCAAGTATCTACAATTGTTCCTTGCACACAATTAGGCCAGAACTGTGCTAACAAATGTGAGCAACAGAAAAAAATAAAAAATAAAAAATCAGACATTCTGACTTCACGTTAATTAATTCTAAAGGAAACAATATGAGTTTTCCCTCTCCCAAAGCACACAAGACAGGAACACACGGTTACAGATAACCATTGACGTTCAGTCTCAAGTCTACTTGCATGGAAATGGAAGTTGTTCTATGGTGTCAGCCCACTGTTTGGCAAGAATTCTACACAAACAGTAGTCAAGAGACTTCTTGACATCTGTCATTTTAAAAATCATGTATTTTGCATCCTACCCGATTCCCCAGTTCAGCGTTAAGAAAAAAATCCTTCATATCCTTTAAAATATACTATCTGCAAATCCCCAGAATGTTTCACATCTTGCACACTTTTTAGAACTAATCCACTCTTTCTCAACTATTTATACATCATTTTTAGACATGATGACCATGTAGTGAATTTCACATTTGCAGCAACAGGACATTTTTTCAAGGCTGGTAGAGAAAGCTTCTGCCAGACTGTACCCCTTACCCAGTTACTCCAGTCTCGACCTCACAGTGTACAGTTGTGCTGATGCAACTTTGTTCTAAACCAGATAAATGAAATAACTTTGGTTAAAAAGAAAACAAGCCCACCCCTTTTGGGGCGAGGTGGGCTTCCCCCCCATCCCCCCAACGACAACACAGATGTGAGCAAACCACAGTTATGTGGTTTACAAGAACAGCCCCTCAAAACAGTTGCATTGTTACAACCACAGCACAGGGCTCTGAATAAAAAAGTAATTCCCACATAAGTTGTTTGCAAAGGTACACCCTGATCATAATTAAAGGACTAATACCCTCTAACAATTTTAATCCTCTTGTGAACTATAAGGGGAAAGATCAGGAATGGGATGGGCAAAACCCAGAAAAGAAACCAAAGTTCACATGCAGCAAAGCACAGGTAGACACGAGAATAATAAACTGAAAATGTATATAGAGGTCATCTGTCTATGGCTTTCTTTTAATCAGAAGGAGGTTAAAGAAGGGTATGGTCACTGTGGTCCCTTTTAAAATGTATTTCAGAGTTTTAAACGTGTATCTATTAGTGCTTTTTTGTTTCTGCAGCTTACCACATACAGTCATTCACCAATACTCCTACTTTTTTTTTTTTTTTTTTTTTTCCTAACTGATATAACCTAGTGGTGATTTCTTTCTTTTTCCCATGTGGGCTGTAGGCAGGAAAGGAGAAGAACCAGATGATACCTGAGCAAATACTGAATGCCAGAAACAGAGCAACTGTCCGTTCCCTCCCAGCTATAACACCACTGTGTGAACAGAGAGAATCCACATACCTTGTTACCTCCTGCTGCAGTCTGGAAACACTGGGCACATAGAACATTACCCCAAAGAAGAGCAAAGGCTCATTGGCAAATTTGTCCAGCTGCTTCTTCAGAGGCTTTTCCAGTTCAACCCAGCGGGGTTGCTGGCTCTTGCTGAGAAACCAAAGGCCAAAGTAGTGTGTCTAGATAAAGAAACAAAATAGTGTCAGTTTATCTTTTTCAGCTAGACCACACACACAAACCAAGGACAAATGCAAATAAGAACAGATGGCGTTGTGTCAAATCTTCTATTCCCATATGCAGCATGAGAGTATTTTTTTATTTATTTTAATGTCCTGTGGCTTTTAGAACAGCCTTGAAGACAAATTAATACTGCAATAGACTTCATGCAGTAGTATCAACTCTCTTATGTCTCCAAACGTATACGAGAGGTCTGTCTGAGATTATGGCACAGGTAACAAATGGTTTACAGAAAGTGCCTGGCTCAGTTTTATTTGACATGTTTACACCTGCACCTTGTGAACAGACAGCAAACATTAAGTCTTAATCAAAGCACAGAGACTTCATGAGATCAGGCCCACTGCAATCAAAGGACAAGGCAATTCTTCCAACTATAAAATAATGCAGAGCTATATACATATCAACAATTACCTACCAATACCAGAACCATTTTCTTGATACAGAACACAATGCATACTTTATTAAAATATAACAAATAAAAAAATCATTTGTGAGATTCAACCCACCTCATCAGCACTGCCCAAAAACGTATGTTACAATTAACAGCAAGTACCGTAACTAGAGATATGAAGAAAAGCAGCAAAAGAGGTGTTCGTGTTTAATAAAGGAAAAAAGCCATTCCTTGCTTGGAAATCTGACTGTAGCCCTAACTGTGAAGTTCATACCAACATTTTTTCTACAATATTTCAGCTGACAGCATCAGCAGATTTCCATCAATGCCCTCAACACAAAAATTTGACTTTGTACGAACACTGAAATAAATCAAACTGAAACAGCAAAAGAAACTTTTTGGACACCAAGCAGATTTATGAACCAAAAGTAGGATCATTATTTCTGAATATTTCTGTTGTTTTATTTCAAAAACATTCTTGAGATTTAATCCAACTGACTTCCTATTCAATAAAAATCTCCCAGTAGTTTCTGTGAGCTTAGATTAACCCTAAAATAAATACTTATTTTGTTATTATAATTTAACTGCACAACAATCCTTCCACAGGCAGTCACATTCTTTTATCCATAGCACCACATTTTAAATGAAAATACTGGAGAATGAGTAGAAAAAAAAAAAAAAAAAAAGCCTTGTTGCCTGTCTAATAAAGCTTTCATTTGAAATTACTTTTACTCCATTCAAAAAGTTTGGCCTAGAAATTAGCCATCAAGATTTCTCCAACTGAATTTCCCAGATGTTCTCACTTTCAAAAATCTCGTGTCAAAAGTAAAGGCAAATAGCAATATTACACTTTGCAAAAGGACCCATAACCAGCCTGTTTCACTTTGGAAAAGATACTTCTCTAAAAATCATTGTATTTACCATGACACTGCATACAAGACGTGGCAACTAATGTGGTATTAAAAAATGTAATTGCTTGAAAATTACAACAAAGCAGCAGAGGCAACATTGCTCTATTTTTTTTTTTAATAGCTGACAGCATGCAAAATATATGCAAAAACAGTGAATCATAGTACAGGTGTATTTACTTTACGGTCTCATCGTGTACATATTTCCAAGTTTGGGGAATGTCCAGACTAGCACATAACTGAAGAGATAACTAATTCAACTTGATCCCCCAATTAAGCATGTCAAACCTTGTACACTGCTTAGTCTTTTCTCTTTAATCTTAGTTTGGTACAGTGTAGCAAGCTGGTTCCTTTTTGAAGAGAAGGCATCTCCAATGAATCAATCAATTTCAGGGCATAAATAAATCAAGAAGTCAGCGTCTCCCATAGGATAAGCTTAAAACAAAAATTCTCTAATTCACTGATAGATGCTTACTCCCTGTGGAGACATCGCTTGATTAGAAGTTCTTTTGGACCGGCTGACTGTGATAGTAATTAGATTAAAATGAAGGTGGGAGGGACAGTGGAGACAGTAAAGGAAAAGAATTCATGTGAGAGCAGAAAAACACACAGTGATTTCACCACCTCATAAAGGAAATCCTTTAATATATGAACTCTTGAAAAATCAGTGCAGGGCAGCTCATCCCCAGCAAGAAACTGTGCAGACCTGTGAAATCAAATCTTCCGTATTACCTTAAAAAGCAAACAGCCACATTACCCAGGACCCCAGTTTTCAGTGACAAGTACTTTTTAAACACCTTAGCAACTGAATCGACTGCTTCAACTTGCAGTCTGAAGTCTAAAACAATTATTCCAGGGACTGAGGGTATTACAGTTAAACAGCTTGAATGAGCAGTCTCCACCACACTGAAAAGTGGGGGCTACAAAAATGTTGGTTTGCTACAGTAGAAGGCTCTTAATATACCACATCCAGGAAAAAAAAAAATCTGAATCACTTTCAAGCAACATGAAGTGAAGGGAATGCAAGATCTAAGCTTCTAGAGCACAGCAGATGCAGCAGACCGCCCCGTGGCAAGCATGCATTTCACACAGCCAAAAGACGTCTGTTTTCCTGGAAAGCTGCCTGCAGAGGATCAAGCAATTACATTAAACATAGACTGCGGAGCAGAGATCAAGTCACAAATGCATGCGCTTGGAAGAAAGGAGCACCACAGTTATCTGAATTCCAGCTTCCAGTTGCCGGGAATTTTACTTTTTGAAAATGTTAGCATTTCTTAACTGCTCACTGTGTAGAAGGACTTCCACAACCAGTACTGCAAACGCCGGAAGAGACAGACCCTCTACCCGAGGAACATCAGTAGTTCCTGAATACGATCAGAGGAACGTGGGACTGGAAATAGCTGGACCTTCAAATCCAGTGCGCTGTGACCAGCCACATGATACTGCAGACGGCCTTACAGCATCTCAGTCATGTGCTGCCATACACTCCAGCCCACAACACATTTTTACGGCACAAACAACCCACAGATTAGATGAGGGGATAATAAAAACATCAGAACTTTTTCGTCTATAAGCAGTTGATTGAAAACAAGGTTGATTGCAGAAGCTGGTCTGTTTGTCCATCCGTGCAAAGTAAACCACTGACTCCACTCCACTTTTCATGGAATAAATATCAACATCCAATCCTGGGAGGCTCTGAAGCAACATGGGCTGCTCTAGGAGGTAAAATCAGCAAAGTGGCACAGGAAATGAATGCCTTCACTTCTGGAAAACCCTTCTTCTTCTAGCCAGGGGCTCTGGTGATACCCCCGATGGTAAGCTTTTTATAACACATAATATACGTGCCCTCGTCCACTTTGTGCACAAAGAGCTTTGGTTGCTAGTGTTTTTGGCCTGCCTAACCTTCAAATGCAAGAAGAGCCCTGCATGAAGAGTTTGCGTGAATTTGCTCTCAAGGTTTTAAAATTTTCCCCACCTACCAGGCACCAACCACTCCACCCGAGGTACAAGGAGACCCGGCTCATGCTCACATGGGAGATGTGGTTTGAACCAGAGAACCTGTGCACCCAAATAGCATTAAGTAAAAAGGTAATCTTTGAAAAACAGCAAGTCAGAAAACTGGACAGTAAAAAATGTGCTTAAAAGAGGAAAATAAACAACAAAAAAAGATGTATTTGTCAGTTCAGGAGACAACGCAATCATTTTGTACTTGGTGCTAGCTGTGCTCCTAAGTCCGGAGGACTTGCCTGTTTGCCTTTTCCACACTTGCCTTTTTGCCAGGCAAAACCAGCAGGATTGTCAACACCACCAGGCTACAGACACTCACTAAACCAGCAAATCTCACTCAAAAAAATCTAGCGAGACAGATTCGGTGTTTGTTAAGGCATCTGGTTAAGCAGCCAACTAAATATTTATCCTCAAGGAAGAGGCAGAGTTCCAGCTCCTCCAGGCAAAAAGCATTAAACTCCGCTGTCCCGGGGCGCTCGCACAGAGGGAAGGCGCCATTTACAGCGGCCAACTGTTCCTAGAAGGCCTCTCATGTGAGCACTGCCTCAACTCAGCCCCAGCTTCACTGTCGAGACAAGTTCAACCAAGTCAAACTTTAAGGCGAGCCGGCGGCCTGACACAGGCTGCCCATTGAGGAGCGGTGATCTTCCAGGTAAAGGAGGGGAAAAAACAAAAAAAAAAAAAAAAAAAAAAAAGAAAAAAGGCCAGAACACAGAACAGAAACAAATGGTCAGCCCTGGGAAGTAGTGCTCAGCCTGACATCCTGTTGCTGCGGCTGGGTTTTACAACACTGTGCTGCTGGAGGTACCATTGTGGGGTTCAACATCCAAGAGTAAATTTGGCTAGAAGGGACCTTCTTGCCCAGCTGTCTTTGCCCATCCCATTCCCTATGCAAAATAAAATTAAAAAAAAAACAAACCTTAAAGTAAGTCAGAACATCCTAAGCTCTTTGAAGTTATTTTATAAAGTGAGCAAAGAACAGAATGGAGAAATTAAGTCTCACAACAGATTTGTACAGCTTATTTTGAGCAAGTTCACTCAGTTTCACTCAAAGATAAAAATGTCATTAGATTAAAAAAAAACTTTTTATAATCTGTGCAGACACATACAAGATTCTAAGAGGATGTTTCCTCTTTCCCTTTCTCTCCCCTCCTCCTTTTCATTTTTACACGGATAGCATAAGAGCTCATTTCATTGAAGCTGGTAACTGTTCAGCTACAAGACCTGATGCTTTGTCAAAAGCTTTGCTGAAAAGGGTAAAAACAGATTGTACAGGAGTTACACGGCTACACTTTCTACTGACCTATTCTTGAACCCTGACTCAGTCAGGGAGGGAGCTGCATTCCCCAGAGATCAAATACAAATATGCATAATCCATTAGATACTGTTTTTCAGTTATATGTGGTGTAATGATTGACAGCCCTTCACAACAATACATACAGTCATCTCAAACAGTTTTGCTTTTTGGCAGGGGCTTCAAACAGCTTTTTTTGTTTTATTTCTAAGAAATCAGCTCAAGTGAAATGTATACGTTCCTAGCACAAAGGGAAAAGTTGGGATACACCTGGGATTTATTTCAATATAAGAACAAATGAAAGCATCGAACAAAAATTGATTATTTTTAAAAGAACAGATATTTTTACCTGAGGCTGCATGGAGGAAACAGGATTTTAACAGTTTTGTAAGCATGGGATTTAATGAAACTTGGTTTCTGCCTTACTCATATGCCACTGTAGTTTTTTTGCTGCATTTAGGGAATTCATAAAGTCTCTTTCCAACATGGCTTCTTGCAAAGCTGTTTTTCCTCCTCGACCAGCACACTTACCGGGTCTCTCTCCTCTACCCAGTTACCTAACAGCAGAAATCTTCTAGAAACATAAGCTTTGTGAAAACACCTTTGACCCTTTCTGTGGAATTTACTTGGTCAGTGAATTGTAAAATTACAGAAGGCTTAGAGGGGGTCATGAACAGTCACCAAATGATCACATTGGCCTTCTCTCCCTGCAAACCATGCCAGGAAGACTAGAAGGTCAGAATAAGAACTGAATTTAGGGTCAGAGAGAAAGGACAGCACAGAGCAATAGGCACCTCTGAGCTTGCCAATTCCAGCTATATCTTATGTGAGGATCAGAGAGGATGCAGGGAGACTCTCTCAGGGTTGAAGAGGTAGGTAATTCTCTTATCTCCTAAGCATTTAAAGCAGCAGTAGATACGACCAGAATCATTCATAAGGAAAAAAAAAAAAAAGACAAAAGAGACCTTCTGTTAAAATATGCTGCACTGTTGAAATTTGAACTTAACAAAATTGGTTCAACGTTGCCAAAATTCTGTTTGGAAAAAAAGCGTGGAGGGTGATGAAAGAAGAGGAAAACGTTCCAACAACATCAAAGCATTCTCTCTTGCGTTGTTAAAATATTTTTTCATCTTGAAACACAAACTTTTTGTGCTGACATTTCTTTTTACGTGACACAAACAATTTTGAAAATGAAAGAAAACACCAAAGCAATACAAAACCCCCATGAAATTGAATACTGACCAAAACAACTTCCTTTGCTACTCCACTGTCTGATCTCTTTCTCTGGAAAATTTTGAAACTTCAGGCTTTGTTCCACTTTGGAACAAAACATGTTCTGAAATCACAAAATGCTTTGTGAAGAAAAATGCTAACCCACTGACAGAACTATTGTTTGCAAATGCAGGTGGACCTGCATCGAAAGCATTATTAGGCCCCACATTTCTGCTGCACCAACTAGATAAACCCACAAGAAATACAAGGAGAATCACTTCATTCATTTCACTCCTTTCTGCACTGGAAGGAGAGGGAAAGACCTAGCCTCTGTAAGGAGGTTAAAGTACCACCAACAGGAAAATAAATCATTTGTCGTTACTAGGAACTCCTCACACCTACAAGATTGGGGTAGTAAAAATACTTCTACTAAAATCCCTTTTTGAAAATAAATAAATCAAATCACAACACAATATTCTGACTCTGCCCTACTCCTGCCTGCACATTGCTCCGCCTATTTTGCAGACACACACAGAGTAAAACTATTCTCTCATTCTTCGTAATTTCTGATATACTAAAATGAGTGTTTATTTTTCATCTGTACTAGTTCTTTGTATTCTACCTTCCAGTTGCCACCATTACAAAAGGCCCTATATGAACAAATATAAGACACTGCAAGATTAACAGAGTTCCCAGCTGTCCTTATAGAAAGCATCCATCAGGACAGCCAGACAACATACAGCAATTCCCAAGCAATGGTTTTTAATTTGTGGTTTGCAAAAGCCTAGAAGCATGCAGGATACACATAATGAGTCCACAGAAGGTAAGAAAAGACTGCTCATATGTGCCATGCATTGGAGAGAGTTTGAGCCCCTCTAAAAATGGCTCGAGTTAAGCACTGAACTCTACAGCAAGAAAATAAAGGATTTCAGTCTTTAATAAGAGAAGTCTATGTTTCTTAACTTTTTCAGAGGTATTGGGAATGTAAAAGATAACCCTTGGTGCTTCAGATGCCAAATATTTCAGTTAAACAAAAGGAAGAAAAAACATGCTCAAACTGTTCCTAGTTACTCTGGCTTGTAACACAACTACTGCCTGTTTCAGTATGTTAATAACAAGAATATATTTATGTCAAGGTGTATATTTAAATGTCAGTTATCTCCTTCCCACTGTCATAGTTCAACAAAGTGTCAACAAAATTAGGATAACACTCAGATAAACATGACTGCAACTTGGCCCACTAGCATCCCAGTTCAGAAAGTAATACCCATCCTTTACTAAGAAAATAAAATTAACCTTCGTATTACACAAAGTTCTCAAATCCACAATGAAAGAGCAACAGTATGAAAGCCTGGGTACTGTTCTACCTTCAGTCTTCATGCAACCAGAAAACACTTGTCCAAGCTGCAGCTGTTGATCACATCTGGCCAGCAATACGAATAACACAATTCAAACGAACAGACTGTCTGAGCTAAAAATGTGTCCAATTATAAAGTGACAGATGGTCTTCCCCGGGTTACTCTTACCTCACGTAATTCCAGCCTCTGAGCAACAGCTTCCAAGCACTCCTGCCCCGTGCTCTCCACAGACAGGGTGCATTCAATGACATTGTTGTCCAGCAGACGGATCCGGGTCACAAAGCAGTTCTTGCTCAAGACATTGTAGCGTCTGGTCCGTCGTAGTTTCAGCCCGAAAGGCATGGCTGTTGGCCTGGAAGGTCGTCCCTTCCCTTCGCTCTTCTGAGAGTATCAGCACACTTGTTGGCTCGCCTTGAAGGCTTCTTCAATTGGCATTACTCTCCTCCAGAAATGGAGGTGGATGTCCATTCCCAGGGCAGGCTCCACAGGATTCCTGCAAAACACATACAAATAAGTAGAGTTAAGTGTTAAATAAATGGTTCCTAAATATCAGCAGAACAGAAAAAAAAAAAGCTCAAAGGAAAACAGTGACATTCAAACCCATAAAACAAACACCTCCACACACCAGATCGCCAGGCACTCACTACATCTCCCCCCCCAAAAAAAACACATTATACAACAAATCTTTTCAAAACTTCAACCTTGGCGCTGAATTTAAAGCATGAATTTAATTGCAAAGTCATTCTATGAGAAGCTCAACACAAAGAGCAACTCTACAGGGCACATACCCAGAGGTGCTAACTCTCCCACCATTCCCCCACCACAGGGGTCTATAACATAATCTTTGAGTTAAGTTTTTGGTGCCCCCAGGCCAGCTTTGAAAGCTAGCTTAAGAAGCTGAGGGTTAGAAGCATTTAAAAGAGGTGCGACTTTGAAAGAAGAAAGGCTGGCTGCAGTCAGCAGGAAATGCGGGTGCTCAGCACCTCCGAAAAATCAAACCTAGGTATGCATGCGAAAGGCAAGAAGCATCCCAGTCATCACAGAGAGGCCTCCTCTGAGGCAATTCCTGACATTTTGCACACTTCCACCTCCAAAGCAGTTCTGCATTTCACCATTTCAGGTGGAATGAGTAACTACAATAACAGCTGTCAGAGGCCAGGATAAAACCGAGTGGGAGGAAGAGAACACATTCTAGAAATTGTTTCTAATTACTACTCCTGAAATTTATCAGGGACACGTGCAAGCGTTAAGCCAAAATACAAAGTAGACAGAAGAACTAAAGATACAGAATAAGGACGTCTAATAACCTATGATCCTCGCCTTTTTAGATAGGATCAAGTTCGAGCTAAACCAATATAAAGCCTTTGCACTGGCATAACCAACTTCACAATGTCACTTTCCACATGCAGGCACAAATGAAATAGAAACCAGAAACCACTTGCTACCAAGCCTTCCTGGTTTTGTTTGAATATTCTGGAGAGAGAGACGGAGGAACATTAAGAGTGGCATTTACAAGCCCATTTCTCTTAACAAATAATAGCGAAAACAAAAGCTAGCTCCCATTTTTTCTGAAGGGACATGACGGGAAGCACTGCCAGCAGAGCGTGCAGCATTTAGCTACCGTGACATTTCCAGCAGATAGCACACTGCCCACATGCAGCATCTGGCACAGAACCGCATGAATCAGGGTTTACCGAATGCAGTTGCTGTGGAGATTATTAGAAGCAGCCCAACTGACTACAGTGATTATCGCTATACTCGAAACATAACTATCACACGTTTGATTAAGTATATATTCCAAAGTCAGTACATCCTGCCATTTTTGAAAGAGATAGGGCAACACAAACCAAACCAAAACCACAGATAGAAAAACACAGGCAACTCCTCACTACTGAGGTGTGCGAGTACCCTGGTAATCTACTGGCTTGACGATAGAAAAGCCTACAGACTCAGAAGGGCCATGTACTATTTGACTGAAGTGCAAACAAACCCACCAAACTTGCTGCTGTACTTTATAATCTCTAGTTTCTGACTTCTGTGAGTACAGGCATAATTTAGTATTTTCACAACTGCATGAGAGAGATGTTATACCTTGCATCACTGTAATATCAGAAGCCACCAAACACAAATTAATACATCCTCACAACAATCTGATGAGGCAGGGACATATTATCTATGATTCACAGAAGAGGAATTGAAACAAACATCAGCCAGCTTGTTCAAGATCACTCAGGAGAACGCAGCAGATCCATGCATCAACACACAGGCCAGGCAGTGCTTTAACCCCTACCTATTCGGCAATTATTTTTTCTTATCAACCTATGCAAAACTAGAATACAGACTTGAAAAGTAGGAAAAATGGAAGGAAATTACAAAGAATGAAGGGTGTGGAGGACTGTGGCTTATCAAGAACAGTATTCTTGTTCAGCCTCTGGCTTTGCAGATTATTTTAAGTGGGATGCATGGAGACTTTTAGCTAGCCAATTCAATTAAAAAAAGAAACTTATCTTGCATCAGTGTAAGTTGCACACGTTTCCTTACAGAACATGAACCATCCTCTGTACAGTAATCGCATAGATAACAGTAGTCCAGAGGTGAAATCAACGTTAGTAAAAAAATTGCCTTGTTTGACAAAATTATTTGTCTTATTTGCCTTGTTTACCAGAAAAATTGAATAATCGAACTACTGTTGGTCAGCCATTCCAGAACACTTGTGTACAGACATGGTATTCCAGAATACAGCCACCAGTTCCCATGAAATGGAAATGTTAACATGGATTGCCAACGAATTTCTGTAAATTGTATCGCCTGATTTGCTTAGGTAATCAAGAGCAGTATTTCCTCGACTTTTCAAGAACCAGTGAAGTAACAATTTTTCCTCAAGTCTATCAAGGGTGATCTGCTGCCATGACTTTCTAAAGATGTGGACACATAAATGGGTTAATGGATGCGCTTTGTGTAACTCAGATTGGGTTACATTTTCATTTCACCTGCACATACATGAAAGCCTGATGACAGCTCTTTCCTATGAAATGTCACACTTGGGATGGCAAGGCTGAGACAGCCTTAACTGTCTCCAGTTGGCCCAGCCTGCAATAACCATTAATTCTCAGTGTAATGCACATGCCTAACTTTTCTATTTACACACCTTCTGGATGTTGGACCAGCTTTATGTTTTGATTTTCTGTTAAGCCAACACTTTGAAAGCCTCTGTTAAGTTTTCTAAGTAAGATCTCAAAGGCCCTGGTCACTTACAGATTCCTAAAGCAAACAGGGTATTTTTGCCTCATTAAGGTTCCATAATCTGAAAGACACCAGGACTATCAATTTTTACTTGCTGCAGATGACTGAAAAAGAAGACGACTGGAAAAAGAAGGGTTGTGGTCTACCAGAGTGCTGAATTTTTCCGCAAGTAGAGCTCTTCTCCCCAAAACTTGCCAGAAGGTTAAATTAAGTTAGCAAATACCCACCACTCTTCAAAATGCAGAATGCAGACAAACACGCCTTCTCAATGAAAAATAATCATCCCTACTGCAGCCAAGTTTCCAGGCACCATAGAGAATCTGTGCCTAGCCCTGACACATCCAGTGAAAATATGGCCCCTGCTAAAAATCTTATCTTTTGGTGGCAGGCAGCACTCTGGTACCCAACTGGGTCTCTGAGGACTGAAGATTAGAAGACTGGAGCACTTGTCGTACGAGGACAGGCTGAGAGAGCTAGGCCTGCTTAGCCTGTAAAAGAGAAGACTGAGGGGAGACCTCATCAATGTGTACATATATCTGAGGGGATGGAGCCGGTCTTTTTTCAGTTGTGCCCAGCAACAGGACGAGAGGCACGGGGCACAAACTGAAGCACAGGAGGTCCTGGCTCAATATGAAGGGGCAATTCTTTGCTGCGAGGTGACAGAGCGCTGGGACAGACTGCCCAGAGAGGTTGTGGACTTTCCTTCTCTCGAGATATCCAAACCCTGCCTGGATGCCATCCTGCACAGTGTTCTCTAGGTGATCCTGCTCGGCAGGGGGGCTGGACCGGGTGATCTTCAGAGGTACCTGCCAGCCTCGGCCATCTGCTGATTCTGTGACTGCATGGCCTGCATGACCAAAGATGCATGGCCTGCTCCTGCCCATGGTACACCCATGGAGGCCATCCAGGTGTGTGGGTGCACTCAGGACCGCACACACAAGGTAATTTTCAGGTGCAGGAGTGGCCAACAGAGAGCTCCGACTGCATGTAAGCCTTTAGCTCATTTCCATGCATACACGTTTGAGAAGACAACTCCACCCTACAAAATACTTCTTCTGAAACAGCCTGATGACAAGCATCACGTATTAGCCGTGAAAAATCAAAACATCCTTTCTAAGAAGCACCTATCCTAAATGCAGTTTCTTCAGCACAAAGACGAAGAGGTACCATATCTTAGCTGGTTCTTGGTAAATACTAATATCCTCTTGTTTCCGCAAACCAAGGAAAAACTGAACAATGAGCCAACCCATTTACTATCATAGACATTGAAATCCTATTTCCTATGCTGTTTACTTAAAAAAACTATGGATAAAGTTAATGGCTGTGGAACATAGAGAAGATTAAAGTCTTCAAAGTTTTTTTTTTTTCCCATGTTAGAAGACATTACAATGAAATCAGGCCAAACCATCAGTACACAAAAAGCAAATAACTGAATTTTACACTTTCTCCAAACCTAAAAATGAAAGAAAGAAACCAGAAGTACAAAAAAAAAAAAAAATCCTTTGCTCACCTAAAGGCAGCTGGGGCTGGCTGAAGTTTCTTACTACTAGTTTTTAAAAGGCAGACTGATGGGACAAAGGGAAGCTGCTCAATGTTTCACGAGGGAGGGGTCATATGGCAGAAGCCCCTTTGTGTGATGAAGGGCACTGTGTTCACTGCTCCAGTTGCAAAGCATTCGTTCTCTTCCTTAAATTTATTTAAAGACCAGGGGAGCAGAGAGACTTATAAATAATTAAGGCCAGGATAACTTGCAGGACACTTCCAAGCATGTGACTTTCTCCTCTATTACAGACTTCGTATATACTACTACTGTACTACATTCAAAGGAGTGAAAATAACAAGAACAGCATCTGATACGAAACACACTTAAAACAGAATGCTTTCTCTCACTTCATTGGCTTTTGCATGTAATTTCTGAAACTCCAGGAAGAAAGCAATTACTGTCAAACTGCAGCCTGTATTTACCAACAGCGCCTGGCCCCCTTCCAGCATTCCTGGCACTGCAGGAGCAGCAGCACACCTCACGCAGCTATGTAACCCTGGGCTGGGCGCGAAACCGCAGGGCTTGGTGTGCGCTGCAAGGAGGGTGCGAGCCTACGGTTTTAGGGAAGAATAAAAATAACAGCGTATGGGAGTCGGGACGTGGCACAATCCATCTCCTCACCGAGTTCTCTCCAAGGGAGGAAGCCTCTCCCTGTGAAACAGCCTCCTCTCACTTGGTTGTTTTCGCGAGGAGGGTAGCACACAGGTAAAACGTGCACGGAGTATTTTTGTAGCTATCAAGGAGTCTGTATCCTACGTGGTTACGGGTGACATTCCCACACAGCCTAAGAAACCCTCAGGAATCAAATTCACCCATGGACTGATGGAAGGGGTTTTCCACCCTTACATAATGTAAGCCTTCTGCTGAAGACCCACGGTTTTCAGCTACTCATTCATACAGTTCCTGGCAAAACAGGGACCTCATCCCCAGGCATTTAAATCTTTAAAAATTCTTGGGGAGATTTAAGTATTACCATAATCTAAGTAGTAAAACTGATAACATTTCACCTTTACATTCTAGAAAAGAGTCAAATTACACTATCATTTCTTTTTTTTCCTCCCTTCCTTTTTTAAGTATCTGCATCAATACCTTATCTTACCAAAAACTTTGAAAGTCTCTAAGCATCGAGCGATCCCCTGCTTGTGTGCATGAAGAGAGGCCAAGGAATGCTTAGGACATTCAAAGCAGAAGACAACAGCTGCTGTTAATATCACCATGCATCACCAGGTATCAATACACAGTGACAAAAGATCTTCTCGGCATTTCTACTTCTGCAACTTCATCACAGGCTTCCCTTCCCAGTTTTCCATCAGATCCATCTTTACTGTACCAGATTTTTTTTATTTTTTTTTTTAATATCTAAGTTGTCATATACTTCTACTGTATCCCCTTTGGGTCAGATTCTACTTTCCATAGTCCAAATATGCTGTCTTGAGCAGCTAAACTCTTGTTCAAGTTAAAAGAGTAATTCCAGTTTTGACTAGTCAAAATTCCACCCTTTTTTTCTTTTCTTTTATTGAAATACCATCATAAATGTTATTAGATGTATTCTTTGTTATTCCATCCTGCCCCCCTTCTATACCAACTCTTTTGGTGTAATAACACCTTTCTTATGCACCCACAGAGCAGCTCTCTGGGGACATCAATGCCCAGCAGGCAGGCACATAATTACTCTTTTGTGTCGAGGTGCACAAGTACCAAGTATTTTTGAGGAGGGCACTAAGTCAGTGTCCAACAGTGCCTACCACAAAAGTGGTGAGAGCTTACCAAACCACACACTAGCACCTTGCCCATTACTTCCTCGCTCATTGCTCCAGACTGCTGTCAACAGGTCTTTCTAATGCAGCTCTTGATGAAGGACTCTGAGTTACTGCACGCAGTCAAGACAGGAGCTGATCTGCCTGAAGTATCTGAATGGCACACGGTTGCCACTGCAGTCAGCCTTAACCCATAGGAACATCAGTAACAAAGCTGGAGCTTTTCCCACTCACAGGGACACCTAGCAGAACTTTGTGCTGCATTAAACAGAGAAAAAAAGTCCAAGGCATGCACACACCACCAGTCCCAGCAGCTTTCCCTCCCCAGTAGGGATCGCCGCCCGGCTGCCCGTGCCAGGCGCTTGCCGCAGCTCCGCAGCGGAGCTCTGCGGCAGCAGGGTGCAGCTCCGCAGGGTACAGCAGTTAACCGCTCACAACCTTCTCGCACCTCACCTATGCTGTTGCAAGACCTCAAATTAGAAGCAGCCAGGAATGATTGGTGCCTCGATGGCACCTGTCCAAGGCTGCAGTTTTGTACTGGAGGGAGTCTCACCTAAGAGCTCACCACTGCCAGGAATGGGAGGGAGGAAAGTGCTGCTCTTTTTTTTTTTTTTCCCCTCCCTAATTTCAGAGCAAACAGCCACAGCTGGTGTGCTGCCAGCTCTGGAAGTCTGCTGGGACCTCCTCCTGGTCATGCCACTTCAACTTCCCAGCTTGCTAAAAGAATAGGATCGTATTCGGCTTCTCTTGGCTGAGTCCACCATGAGCAGCCCACCTGGCACAGGGAAGAGAGCAGCACCACAGTGCTCAGAGAAGGAAGAACAAGAGCAAGATCAGCCAGGCAGTTTGTGAAATCACAGCCCAAGGAAAGCTTCAGGTGCCAGTAGGCAGGGAAACAGCCACACTAGATGGCCACCCTTCCCTGTATGGCAGCACTGTGCTAGAATCAAACTTACTTTACCTGGAATGGCAAGTTGACTCAAAATGCACCTATTTTTATTTTTCATTTTTTCTAAAACAAAGCAACTTATTCTGGAACTGAATGCCTGTAAGAATATAGTCAAGACTATGAAGTCTGGATGGAACACTCCTATTTTTAAGGAAGGAGAAAGGAGGACCCAGGGAACTACAGAGAAGTGAGCCTCTCCTCTGTGCCTGGCAAGATCATGGAAAAGATTCTCTTGGAAGCAATGTTGAGGCACATGCAAGACAAGGAGGTGATCTGAGACAGCCAGCATGGCTTCGCCAAGGGCAAATTGTGCCTGACCAACCTGGTGGCTTCCTATGATGGAGTGACTGCATCAGTTGACAAGGGAAGACCAACTGACTTCTGCAAGGCCTTTGACGCGGTCCCACGTGACATCCTGATATCCAAATTGGAGAGAGATGGATTTGATGGTTAGACCATTCAGTGGGTAAGGAGTTGGCTTGAAGGTTGTACCCAGACAGTGGTGGTCAATGGCTCTATGTCCATGTGGAGGCCGGTGACGAGTGGTGTCCCTCAGGGCTCTGTCCTGGGACTGGTGATATTCAGTATCTTTATCAATGACATAGACAGTGGGATTGAGCGCACCCTCAACAAGTTTGCAGATGACACCAAGCTGAGTGGTGCTGTCGATAAAACAGAAGGAAGGGATGCCATCCAAAGGATCTGGACAGGCTTGAGAAGTAGGCCCATGTGAGCATAATGAGGTTCAACTAGGCCAAGTGCACAGTGCTCCACCTGGGGCAGGGCAATCCCAGACATGAGCACAGACTGGGAGAAGAACTCTGAGAGCAGCCCTGCAGGGAAGGACTTGGGGGTTCAAAGATCAGGAAAAGCTAGCAGTTGCTAGCAAATTCAACTATTTAGAATAAATTGTTTTCAACTGACTTAAAACTTCTCAGAAGATTTGTCTAGATTATTCACTTTTTGTTTGTATTTTACTCCACCAATTACGTTCACTAGCAACATTTACAGGCACCATCCATTTTTTCTTTCACATAGTCACCTTTATGACGGGTTTCAACTCTTTCAGGCTGACTAAAGCTACAGTGATTATAAGAGATTACATTTCCTGCTAAATGTGATTGATAGGCATGCAAAAACATAAAAACAGCAAAGGATATGCCTAGTAAAAAAACAGGAAATTTTCTTAGTGTTTTCATTATTCTTTCACGTTACAAAGACATAAGTAAAACCGCAAATAAAAATTCTAAATACATGATAACACAAAGAGCAGAAGTGGTAATTCCAGTAGAGGTAAGTAACTGAATCGGGTGTGGAGTGAAGTTGTACACACTCATACATTCACACTAATTAAATGTACAGTAGTACGCACTGGTGTCAGTTCTATAATTTCAAACAATGTAATAAAAAGTTTGTTAGAAATATTAAGGCAAAAAAAAAAAAAAAAAAAAAAACTTCAGACATCACCTATCCTGCTTTGACGACTGCTAGACAAAAAATAGCTACTTTCAAGAGCTGGCTTCTATCTCATTTCTGTACCAGAATTTTGCTAGGGGACCACAGCAGAGCGCTTCAAGGCTAAGGCGGCAGAAGAGCCACAACACCTGTGAGCCCACGAGGGTTCCGTGATCCAGACGCGCCCAGCACCTGTCTGGCTGCACTCACACAGCGCTGCACTCTGCTGAGGCCCTGCAGGATGTGGCCTTACCTCTAGCTCAGCACTCCTGAATGCAACGGGGCTGGCTCCAGACCCAGGCAGGCTTCAAGTGCTGCCAGCACGTGCCTCTCTGCACTGCAGTCCCCAGCATCTCATGCTGTGGGATTAGCTCAGGGCTCTCTGCTCCCAGTACCAGGACTGAAATGCAGGCACCAAGTGGCAGCCCCTGAATACACATGTTCTCCACTCTCTGAACCCAGCACCTTATCGACCCCCCCTCTCCCTCTTTTTCAGGTCACGGCCTGAATTGAAATAAGATTAATATATGGTCCTATGCATACACATTGAGGTGTGATATTTCTACTCCTCCCTTTCATTTCTTCTGATTTACACAGAAGAGTTTCTAAAAAATTACACTCAAGCAGAATAAAGGCAGTAGTCATGACAGTATAGCTCCCATTCTCCTTTGTTTCCTTTAACATATATATACTTGGAAGGTTACGAAGTCTTTCAGATGAAAGGAAGTTGGGAAAGCCTGGGTCAGAATTAGAGATTTCCAATATGCTTCAGACTACATGTAACTTTAAAGAACACAAAAGTCAAAAAAGATGCCTAATTAATATATCAAAATCACAACATAGCAGGCTCTTTGCCCTACCAGGAAAGACGTATTTTCTTAAAAACCCATTTTGAACCCATTTTGAACCTGAAGAATATTATGTACAACTGGGGAAGAGGGTTAAGATCAGCAAGAAACATTCAACATGAAACGAATCAAACGTAAACAGCACAGTGGCCCCTCCAAACCACAAACCTGCCCTCTTCCTTCAAGGACTGAGACCCAGTGCTCTCCTCACTGATGCCAGTAAGCAGGCTCTGACATCAAGTGAAGCAAGACCCATACCTGCAGGCTTACAGTAAGAATAAAGCTTTTTCCAGTTCCTTGAAGTTCATAGCAATGGTCTACTTCCTGGGAGAGGCTCAACGAATCCCATTCACATATTAGGTAATGAACCGGAATGATGCGAGGGGAGAAGTGTGGCTGCAGGTAAACAATGAAAGTCAGATCTGATGGGGGGCAGAAGGAGGAAAGGGAAGAGAGGGATCATAATAATATTAAATATATATATCACACACATTGCACATCCTAACCCACAAGTGGGCACATTTAGCTACATAAGGAGGTATTTGATGTCAGATCACAACATGAACTTTTGAACTTGCATGGAAAAAAGCATCTCCGCTACTCGATGTATTAAAAAAAATCACTGCTACAAAATGCTGAAAAATTGCCTTCAAGTTCTATCAAAGGAGTATTATATTGTGGGAACATGCATGAAGATAGTAAATCTGTTATCTTTGCTGAATATAGGCCCTGATGTAAATCACACAGCCAGGGCCTATGAATAACTGCATTTGTTTCAACAGCAAAACAGAAAAACACCTCATCTGAAATACAGAATAGCTGCCGGATATGAGCTAATTGTACTTTTCTTTCTGTATTAAAGGATTATTTTCTAGTGCCCACTGTGTGGGCTTAAACACTGGCCTAAAACAGTCAAAATACTTACGAGTAAGATTTATGGCCAAAATGGGGCCTTTCTTTGAAGCGGCTGACTTCTCTGACCAGCATCTCAGAATTACAAGGCTTCAAAGGGACCTCTCTCTGTGAGCAGCCCTCTATGGTTTTCCTTCATCTCCTCTGCGCATCACATTGATAAACTGTATTTGAAAAAAATTACCTGGGTACCACAGAGTTGGATGGCACATAGGAACCAAATTATTACTAACAGATTCTGTGCTTTTTTCCTAACAATTTTAAACAGGGAAACTCGTATATTTCAAGTACCACACAGGCCCATCAACATGAACCCTTCAGCACTAATACATTTTGCAACAGCTTTCCATGGACCTTGGCAGAAAGGTTACAAATTTACTTCCACAGCATTTCAGTAAGCACTGCTACCTGCATTTACAGCAGAAGGAATTGTATAAACTGTAATCCCATATTGTTTCCTCGTAAAAAAAATGTAATATTCTTTTTCAGTTATATAAGTATTATAATAGATAAGTTTCGTTTATTTCATGTGACATATTATTCATCGTTTATTCTAATTAACAAAAACAGCTTTGCACAGAAGGCTAGTAAAATTGTTTTATTATTATTATTTTTGAAGGATAAAATCCAAGTTGCAGCCTGATATACAAAACCACTGAAGTTCTAAAATCTGTGGCATGTCATCCTTTCTCATATTTTATAATACTGCTTCAATAAATGCTTTACCACCCTTCCCCATAAGTCTGTCTGGGCCTATTTGCCCTTTGCATATGATGATAACCTCAAATATGATTCAAAATAAAGTTATCAGCCCTTAATGAGATTAAAGCCTAATTCTTATTAACTGACCCTATTGAAGAAGGTAGTTGCTTTGGAACAGTTCTGAGGGGAAAAATGTTTAGCAGAAACTTTTACTGGGTCATGAGTTGAAAAGAAATTCTTCTTTAAAGTGAAACAGCTTTATTCCTTGCTCTGGTTAATCCATTTTTGAATTAGCATTCTAACATATGACTGGAGCAAGATAGGGCCAAAACTGACTTGTAAATTCGTGACCTTCCTGAGCTCACAAAATAGACTTTTTATATAAAAGTGGAGAGGGACGCAAAAATTAACATCTAACATCACCTCATTTTACTGCTCTTTTCAAGCAATCCAGATTTAAAGCAGAAGTTAGCCTTTCAGCTCTCATATGAAAAATAGGGAAGTTACTCCAAATTTAAGCTGCACAATTTATGAAAGGAATTTGCACAGGAAAAAAAAAAAGGCAAACAAACAAACACACACAACTTCCCCAAAGTCTGAACATATTCTCCATGAACACAAGTAATTGTTGTACATGCGTATCACAGTTGCACAAACAGGTCTTTGATACATTGTAGTGGTCTTCGAAGTGCTACTGAACGCAAGCAAAGAAAAATACCATATTAGTACACAATTTTATTTTCTTATAACTAAGTACCAGTCATAAGAAGAAGGTGGAGATGAAGAAAAAGTGGTTTAACAAGCTCTCTGTACTTATCCTGTTCTCAGGCTTGTAGAAGCTTACAGAGACAAAGGTATCCCTGTCATTTACACTGGGTATTAACTGGAGCTCCACGAGAAGCAAGAAAAGAAACAAGGAAGATAACCAAAACAAGCAAAGAAGGCCCATGTGATATGGCCCTTCCTGTAATTCTGTCTGTGGTTAGCAAGCTGGAAGCATCTCATTTCTTTCACTTGAAGCCTGACACTCACATTCCTCTGCAGCTTACCGTGGTTGGAAAGGGAGACAGAAGTGCTCCCCACCACGTGTCTGTGAGCTGAGATTCCACCCGTGCTTTTGATGACTGCTGAAGTTTATCATTTCTGTTTGCTGTGACAAGGCTCTGAGATCAATTTGCCAAGAAGTAAGTGGTCTGTTCCCCCCTCCCCCCTCCTTAAACTTAGTTTTATTTTTATCAAATGATTAGCTGTGCTTTTGAAAGAGTTACTAAGGACCAAAGGGCCAAGGGGCAATTATTTAGCAAGCTGATGCCAGGGGTGAAGTGACAGATAAAGCCGCTACCAAGACCATGCAGAGCAAGGAACCGCTACCAAGAACATGCAGAGAAACTCCTGCAAATCATTGGCAATCCCCACGCAGTGTGATTCAGCTCAGAGACAGCTCCAGCTCTGCTCTTCCCACTTGACACTGACCAACTGCAATGAAAATACGAAATCTGACTCAAGGCCCTCAGTGCTCCAAGTTCACACTGGATCTACTTAGGGGCGGGGGAGAGGAAGGGTGGACGAGAAGTCAAGTCCACCACATAGCAGCCACTATGAAGAAGCAGCACTGCCGTTCTTTACTGCGCCTTGTGAGGGAGCCCAGGCCCACCAGGACAGTGCCATCATGCTCCCTTTCTGTTAAAGGCAGCCAGGCCACAGCCAGGCATGGCCCAGCCCCTTAGCCCACAGGGTTGTAGGAGATGTGAGAGGCTCAGCTCTGACTCCTTTTCAGGGGGAATAGGATCACTGGGAAGAGTCCAAAGTACTCAGACTAGAGCTACATGATCTCTAGGGTCCCTTCTGACACAAGCGATTCTATGAGTCTACGATTCTACCCTCATGAAAGAAAGCACAGCTTGTATCTTCCCCAGCCACCCCCCACGCTGCTGAACACAGGACAGTCAGCCCAAAAGTATTCTCAGTGCCTAAAAATAACACAGGCATTCACTCAGCATAAATAGGAGAATCCTTCTGAAGGGCTATCTCCAAAACAACCTCCATTTCTAAGTCAGACTCAAGTTCAAAGTCAAATACAGGCATGTCAAATTCAGGATATCCTTGTAAGAATAATGAATTTATTGTTATTATTATTACCCGTCTATTTTTATAAAGTTTCTAAAAACAACGAACACGAACTAGCCTGGTGTTTCTCAGCCCCAAACCAAGAAGATTTGATGTAATACTATCACAGTACTACAGGATACCATAACAGCAGTTTTCATTGCTTTGGGGGTATGTACTCAATGGTTGCCAAGCTGCTGCATTCCTTCAGTCTTTTGTTTTGATTTAGGTTTTGATATATAAACTTGTCAGAGTAAAATATACCTGGCCCTTAATAATACAGCTTATGCCAAAAATAACATAAATCTATTAAAATCACGAAGCCTAGAATTCAGTTGGAGAATACTGCAAAATATTCAAGTTTATTAAAAAAATCATGACTCCATCAAGAAGTAGGGAGGGAAAAAATGAGAGATTTGAAGAAAAGTTAACAGGTTAAAAAAATGACAATGACAAAACAAACAAACAAAAACACAGAGGATTGAGACAGAATCCCAAAAGGTCACAAAAATAAAACCTAAAAGACAGTACAAGAACCCTGTTTCTTGCGTTGATCCTCCTACTCCATCACGTGTTCTGACAGAGGAAATCAAAAATTCTTAATCTGCAAACGAAGTGTTTCTGGGGGCCATTAAACACCGTACTAGGCAAGGATGCATTCTTCTTTCTAACCACTTAATCCCACCTGAACAATCAGCTGCTGCAGGACACAACATGAGCTGTTCGCTGCTGTTTGAAGTTGTAATTCAGCTACGCCATAAACAGCTCTTCAGCAGTTCAACTCTTAGGAGAGACAGGTATCTCAAGTCCTTCCTAGAGCAAGCGTATGCCAGCTTGGAAGACAGCATCCATACACTAGCTACTTACAACAGGCAAGTTTCACAATCCTTCGTTACTAGCTCTGAACACTCAAGTAAAGCAATCCCGAAGTGGTGGTAGGATGTACACCCTGGCAGATACACATTCTGACAGTGACAAGGGCAGCACAAATCTTTTACCATGGTTTCACAAATGAAAATAAAGACAGCCACAAGACCAAGTTCACACTGCATGATCCTTCTTCAGGCCATACGGCTAAATATTATTTTGCCTGCTAGTAAGACCCACACAGCACCTCTCCTCATCATGAGGTATGAAAGTATTCAGCTTTACAGGAAGAAAAACAAACTTTTTGAATTACGGCAGGTATTTGCTTGCTAAAGCAGGAAAAAAAAAGCCCACCACTTTGGCATAAAGTAGAGAAAGAGTAGGGAGAAAACAATATGGTTGCCAAAAATAACCAGAGAATGTAGAGAAAAGTTTTTCCTCAGTGCAGATAGGAAAGGGCAAAAAACTTTCCAAATGGCCAATTTGTACAAGTTTCAAAAGTATTTTTAAGAAGTAATCAGCGGGTAGAATGAATCCCATGTAATTTACTTAATTTAGAAGACCAGATTCTTCTCCTTAACTCTGTTGCGTATTCAGGCTGCACTTTTTTCCCTCCACTCATCTACTTTTTTCCCCCCTTTCTTATAGAGGGCAAGTAAAAAGAAGCCCCGATTCATCTAATTTGTCTACTAAACAAACAAGAAAATTCCCCACAATCTGGGACTTGCATAACCAATATGAAAACAAAGCTAGAAACCTCCTCAACCTAATTTATCTTCTAGCTCCTTCAGTACAGAGGTCCAAAATAACAACTCATTACCCATTTTCAAGGGTCAGGCTAATCCACTTATGTGGACGATTATTCAGAGACCAAGAGCACAATTATGCCACTCCATGACAATAACTTGACATTAGCATATTGCTGCTATCAACTCCCGCAGGTTCTTTTCTGTTCCTCGGGTACCTCAGCGGTGAGAATGATGGCTGCCAGCCACAACAGACACCAAATAGCCTGGTGATCTCTCACCTGTTTTTTCCTTCAGTTTTTACACATCATAGGTATTCTAGAAAACAAAGAACTATTTTTATAGCCAAAAAAGCAATAACATGACTTCACACCACTACAGTATTTTCAATGGTCATAGCTACTAGTGGGGCCTTAAGAAATTAGACAAGATTGTCTGGGATCTTGCGAACTGAAGGGAGACGTCCAGACAAGAACACCTACATTACGTGTGTACAAAAATGCTCCACAGACTTGAGAAAGTTTGAACATGTTCTTTCAGCTAGAAAAACAAGACAGGAAAAACAATAAACAAATCTCAAGCGGTATTAAAGTTACATGCCCTTGTAGCATCCCCTGTATCACTTATCTCCTCTTTACAGGGTGGTACCTTGTACACCGCAAAATGAAGAGAGAGGAAGAGTCTGGCTGAAGACATTAGTATAAACCTGCTTTTTTAAGTATTGGTTTCATTCTACAGAAGGAAGAGTAAGATAGTCCCTGTAACATTTTATTCTCCTGTAAACGAAGAATACTGCTTGCAGACTTCCAGTAGTGGAATGCACTTTTCTTTTCCATACGCAATTTAAACTGCCAAGTTGAAACAGGAAAATATTATATGTATCCATGGATATCTAAATTTAGAAAGACAAACAGTTCTCCTGCCGCAATGGGGGGTGGGGAAGATGGCAAGAAACAAATTGTTATTACAAGTCATACTGAAAGGAACTATGACAGTGCATGATGTGTGCAGGAGGTAAGGACTGAGTTGGGCAAGTTCCCATGAGGGAAACAACGCAACGCTTCTGTAAGCTCTGCATCTGAAATGGCCTGACTACAAAGTCATCACAGCTTATTGCCAGCTTGATAAGCTCAATTTTTAAAAAGGGAAAATCTTTGAGAAGGATAACACCGTTAGAATCTCTGCAGTCATTTTCAAGCCCCATGCAGTGTTAGCAAGCACAGGGACTGGCATTACTATGACTCCACGGAAGGAACTATAACGTCTGCATGTAACTTATACACAACTTTTCTCTGAAGTCATTGTGGTTTTGGCCTAAAGAATTTGGCCAATAGTCTTCATAAACTTAGCTGGGAGATTTTCCTATCTAGAGTCTGAAGCAGAGAGCTTCTAGACAGTTTTACTGCAGACACCTTCATCAGGTATTATTCTTGCAACCAAAAAGGAACAAAATCCAGTATATGAAATGCACTATGAATATCCCAAGGAAAATACAGACTGAAAAAAAAAGTCTGAGTGACAGCTGAATCTTTTCTAAGAAAACAAAGTCAAAACAAGTATCTGGATAAAAATGTAGATGGTTTGGAGCACCGTAAGCAGCCAACAGATTTGCTTGAGGAAGCAATTTCTCCACGAAACATGAGACACCCTACTGTTAACTAAAACGGAAAATAAGTTTAGTGCAAATCCTTCATGAAATTGCTATAGGAGAAGAAACTAGTAGCTGTACGTATGTAAGATGTAGCTAAGTCAGATACAAGAACTCTGGTTTACTTAAACTGTTAAGTGAACCTACTGATCAAGCAAAGGAAAGAATATGCCTTCCCTCTTAAAAGAAGATGCTGAACACCTCGATGTACTTTTGCTACACTTCAAGGCAGCATAAGACACCTCTGCTGGCAGAGCAGCCCATGCTGCCCTTACCTGGCCCATCACTCCTATCTCCAATTCCTTGTGCCTCCAAGTGCATCCCTGCTGCTACACCTCTGGGATCACTTCTCTCACTCAGTTCATCTCCCAGCAAAGTTTTCACGTAGATCTGCTTCCTGATCAGCTGGGAGACACCAGCACAGAGACCTGAACAATTTGACAGAGAAAGCACAGTCACAGCAGCACTACCATGTTTTCTTGCCTTAAAGCATACGAAACTTAAATTTCTGTGAAAGGTCCTTCTTTAGGACAAGAACAACAAACAGCACTGAAAGAGAACACATTTCACCATTACTACCAAAGATTTTTCTCAAATTAAAAAGTAGCCTTTTCTTTCCCTTAAAAAATAAAAATAAAAATTAAGAGAATGCATTTTCCGTTGACATAAAACTACAAAAAACCTTTGGAGATGCACTGCTTGGATGCTAAGCATAAATTCTTTCCCACTGTAACTGTAAAAACAAGTTACACATGCTTAAAATGTAAAGTTTATCTTCAACTTTAGTTTCAGGCAACATCATAAAGACATCTTAACCTTTACAGGAAAATATTTATATTCACTTGAGCACACATGGCTTCTGTATGAAGAGCTCCCAGTAAACAAAGGCAAATACCAAAAAGAGAAAATGGATAAAAATCTTTACGTTATGGACTCTGAAGCTGAAGACCAGACTCTACTTACAAATGGAGTATCAGTGCCGGAAAACTGGTGCCAAAACCGAGGCACAAAAAGGCCCTTCCATTGACCTTAAACAGCTGGTAGCTCTCCTTGGTAGAAGTTCCCTCCCCAGTATCAGCAAAATTCCGTCAACAGAACACAGCTCATCAGAATTACCAACTGCCTAATCAGCAACTGAGTTTCAATTAGGAACAAACTTTATAATTCAGATATACCTTCAGGTAGTATTATGCAATTTATAAAACACTATTTCGTTCTTTAAATGCACTATTAATTAGATCCTTGAAAATTGCGCTCTCACCTTCAGAATTGAAACCTGTCATGCATTTCCAAAAACTTGTCCAGAATCAGCAGACAAAGGTTTACCAGTCCTCAAGACATCCTGAATCCTATATAAACTTTTCAAGTCATCTGGGCTTGAAAAATACCTTTATTTTGCTTACCCACCTCTCACACACAGGAACTCCCCAGAGGATCATACCAGTCACAACTATTTATCATGAGAAACCAATCAGCAGTCTTAAAATGATCTGAAAAACTTGCTTTTATTTCCTAACAACATCATTAATAGAAGACATAAGAATCTTATCCAGAAGGACAGAGAAAGGGAAAATAGTTACACTATCAAGGTGTCAAAACTACGACACGGCTCATGACTTTTTAAGGATGGACACTGAAAATTTATTGCTAAAACTGATCATTTGCTAACGCTAAATCCCAAGAAACGTGTACCCATGGCCTTAAGCTTTCTGCAATATTGATCCTAGAGGCACGTACTGTTCTGTGTGACTTGGGGTTTAAGAACCTTGGTAGATGAAAACATTAAAGTATACACCCCTAAAATTAATTTCATATTACTACTACTGAAATTTAAACAGATGGTCTGAAGACAAAGACACCACCCAAGCCCACCAAGACACAAAAGGCCTGTAATGAAGTCTGACTGAAAAGCAAAACAAAGAGTTTTGTAAACGGCAGTTTGGAAATTTACTATGAAGTCTACAAATAGCTACTGAACAATTACAATTATGAATTCAGCTTGCCAAAGGGCAACTGCGTCACGCCATGCACAAGGACTTCAGGGCGTTACTCCGGACCCCGTGCAGGGCACTAACCCCCCTCCATCTCCAAGTCCTACCAGCACCACAGCAATTGCAGACCAGCTGAACTCCCTCCCCTAACTCTCTCCAGGGCTCTGTTACAGCCTGGCTCAGTTTGCCATTCCCTTATTTTTATCACACACCAGAACATGGGGATATTTTGACTGCTTTACACACAGCACTCAGAACAGTTTTGAATGAAAACAGTCAAAAGTATCCAAACAAAATTAATCGGAGGGGGCGGAGACACATTTCTCTGTTAAAACCATGATGTTTAACCCCAGTTTTACCTGCTAAAAGTTCACCAGCCAATTTCCTCCCACCACTCCAGCCACAGCAAAGAGCCTGAACCTCTCTTCTCTTCTATCAGCCAGCTGCAAATTCCCAAATTTATGGATTTTTTCTTTGGTGTTTTTGTTGCTGTTGTTTGTTTAAAAAAACAAAGCTACTTTAAAGTGAACCAAATACCAGCTCCTAAAAATCCTCGTCCCCAGCAGCTGGCACATGTTTGTGAACACAAAGAGAGCATTAAACCAGCTCTAACCCTGCTCAGGGTGCCTGAAGCCCAGTCACGAGCACGTGTCCAAAAACCCACAGGCACGGCCGTCTGAAACACGATCCACTCTCTTTGATACAGCTCAGTAGTTTGAAAGTGGAGGGGCCATATCCTATTAAAAATAACAGGAAATTGACCACAGCAATAAATCTGAAGCTCTGGCTGCTGCAATTTGTTATCTTCTGTGAACAGTTGGTGGTATGCAAAAACATGCAACTTTTTCGTTTAAAACAAAACAAAAACAACTTTAAAAAACTATCACTCCAAAACTGGAGATTCCACTTGAGAATAGCTTACATCAGCCAGCCACAGCCTTGGGAGACCTGGATCCTTAAGATCTTCGCCCTTGCGTGGCAGGATATCCTGTTGTATTTTGATGGCTTACTGCTGCCTCCAGGCAAAACATGTCACGGAGAAAGCGGAGTCGGTACACGAAAACTGACAAGTCCCAAGGAAACTCATCAGAGGTTCTGGCACTTCCTACACAACTCGCGTTCTTCTTTTCATGCAATTTCTACACCCAAATGATATCTCCGTCTCCTCTGATAGAATTTTCCTCTTTATCTGCTAAAACAGATTAAGATCTGAGATGATGGCAGCTCCTTCTAATGGCTTACCAGTACTTGAAAGGCACTGAGGCGGCAGCAGTACTCCGTCAGCAAACCCCACTCGCAGAGACACAGCTTCAGCGGGGCTGGAGAAGAAGGCATGGGGCAAGGAAGGGGTAGCCAAGCCTCTTCCTTGAATGGAATAAACAATATAAGCCAAAGGGTTTCGTTAAACTGGCAGAAACTACACCGAGCTTTTTGCCAGCAGAACTGTGTCTGTTGTGGGTATGACTTGTTTTCCCACTCCTAAAAGGCAGAGCTTTGCCAACAAAACTTTAAAGACTGACACCAATAGCGTGGGTGTGGGGCTCAGCTTGCTTGCAGCACACATGAGTGGAGTTAACCATGGTCCAGTTTCCTGCCAATCGAATCCCCACACCATTTAGTGCTATTATTTTATTTGTTTCTTACTCTGATTAGGTCATACAGGCATTTCTGGAGCAGACTGTTCAAGCAGGCAGCACTGCTATGAATTTATTATTTATTTTTAACTCATAGCGTAAGATCACAAAGGCTGGAAAAGTATCAGGGACAAGCACTTTAATACAAAAAAAAAAAAAAAAAAAAAAACTGTTATCTACTTTAAGAGCTAAAAGCTTTTCTAAAACACATCCATTTTGCCTATGTTTAAATGACCAGGACATGCTGGTTGTATAAGGTATCTACCATAGAAAGATCAAAACACTGCACCTAAAACCTAAACAACTGAAGAACTAATGCAACTAAACTCAACCTTATAGACTTAAAAAACAGAGGCTGAACCTCCTTCCACTAGAGCTAATTATAGCAGAGTAGTTACAACATGTTTGGAGATCACCTCACCTACAAATGCCTGCTGAAAATAGGGCTTAGCTCTCTCCTGCTACCCTGAAGGAAGGTAGTTCCACTTTGGATCCAAAAGCACCCTAAAACTATCTCCCTTTGGAAATACGCACAGAAAGCGGAATTGAAAGCTTCTTCTCCCTTGCATGCAGTATTTTTGCAAAGCAGTTTCTTTGACCGCTAAACCTACGCTATTGCCGTGACTGTTAAATTGCCTTCTCATTTCAATTGCCTGATTTTGAATCTCAGCCAGTTTCTGATCCCAAGAGTGAGGCAGACATCACACATTTTTCAGAAGATCTGCCTCTTGTTAGCCAAAGAGTTCAATTTCTTGACGTTACTTCTGGATAATCCCTTTTCTGGCATCAAAAGGATTAATAAATAAGTATGCAAAATGCATGGTGACCCCACTGGCAGGAAAATTATGCTACATCAGGAAAAGAATCATCACCAGGCCACCAAAGTGACTTTCCACTGGCATATTAGAAGGCAGAGTTAGAGCTATGGAATTTCTTCATGCTTGAGGGCTAACTCTTAACCAACACCAACCCATCTGTCATACATCATTTTATGTCTGCTTTGATTTCTTTTTGCTACAAAAAAAAAAAAAAGGGGGGGAATGCACTTCAGAAATGTTATGGACCACCAGATTTGTTTCATATATTATCAAAGCTAAACATTCAAGCATTTTATGGAGATTAAGAGATTAGAGTCCAGGAGGTGTTGTGTTTTTTTTTGTTTTTTTTTTTTCTCTTCTTCTTCTGTATGCAAGGCTCGCTCTTTCAGTCAAATTAAAAAGTGGAGTTCAAGGTATGCTGTTAATTCCTGAGGGGAAATGATACATAACCCACATGCACAAAGAAGTTGGCTTGCGTGCGGTTGTTTTTACAGCACGGAATCTGTTTCAATCTATGTTTGTTTAACAAGATGCAAGTTTCACAATGGTAATTTAGTAAAAGCTTGTGCAGTAAGTGTGTACTATACCAGAAACAATGGTCATAACTCTTTCCAAAGATACAAAGGCATCTACAAAGTGACCAAAACAAAAGCACTGCACAGGATTAGTTGTTTCAAAGCCCCATGTTCCAGTCAGCTTCATAATTTCAATACTCCATCTATAAACACAAACTGATCTTAGACTGTTTCACATTCCAGTAACAAGTTACTGCTAGTGAATCCAGCACGGCATTTCACTTTTCATCTTCACTGCATTTTTTTATTTTTTAAAGGCCATAGTATCCAAAAGATACCTTCCCTTGGAGAAGTCAAATACTTGGTTTAAGTATTGTAGTAGAGACCCTGACCACCTGAACAGCTATGTCCTATTAAGCTGCTCAATCTGCACTGAAGCACTTGAACATAAAACTAGCAGGCAGTGGCAACGCAGGCTGAGGAGAGGAGGTGGCACACCAGGCCTCTTAGGCAATGCCCAAAGCTAAATGCTGCAGGATTACAACCACGATCACGTTCTGTTCTGATTCCTTATTTACAACAATTGTTTGAGGCTTATTAGATGATACTCTGTTCTCTCTTAACAGAAAATATAGCTAAATGAAACTTTAAGAACAACCTCTGCTTTTTCCTGTTTCAGAGAATAGGTCAATGTCTTCAATCCCTGGCCCGTGCTCCCAACACAAATGTGTTACAGAACATCTCTCACCACGACTTATGCTCACATCTTACCTACGCAGCATCTGTGCCAGAGAACTGAACTTTTCTTTGTCTTGCTCAGCATGTGGATTGTAAGAAAAATGTTGGCTCAACATCTGCATTTTGCTCTTACCATCAGAGCCAGGATGCAAGCTTCAGTCAAAGAGTGTGGAAGCTCCTAAACAGGCAAGTCATTTCACCAGATGGGAATCAACCAGCAGACAATCAGCTGTAGCGATGCTCAGTCAGTCACTAACAATAGAAATGAATTAACAACACTAAAAAACTGCATTGAAAATGTTAGGAATAGTTGCTTATAAGCAAGCAATGCATACTTACTGCACAAGCCTATTCTTGTGGCACATTTTTTTGCAGCCCTCGATTATACTATAGTAAGGTCTGTAAACTATGGGTGTTTGCCCTTCCAACTACCTTCAGAAATTGCATTCCACATTTCAGATATATTTGGCCATAATCGACTGGTCTAATCAGTTAGCCATCATTCAATCACACATTCTTGGAGGGTGACTCACCAGATGTCAGGTGGTTTAGCATGCATGCTCCTCCAGCAACCCGCTAGCTGCTGACATTGTTTCTCCCCCATCTCCAGAGTACCATGCACAAATGATCGCAGCAGTGGAAAGCTTGTGTCAGCGGATTAATATCATTATATCATTAGTTATCACGGTTAGGAATAAAACCATTAGGAGAGATCTGCAATGGCATAACTACTCCTGTAACAACCATGGGATAAGTTACAGGTTGTCTCTGTAAAGAAAACAATTAAGGGAATGGAATCTCCTAGATGATTGAAAATCCCTGTTTTCTGGTAATATTCTTTTTGCCTATTTTTCAGCCAGCACAACACAGGCTTTTTTTTTTTTTTTAATATAACTTCAGTGGTGCTACCTGTTTGAAGCTCCTGTCATTTTAATTTAGCAAGTTTCAAAGGAGGAGTAACACAAGCACCACCTTCTTATTGTCCCCCACTACTGCCAGGCATCAATATGTTCAGCACTCGCGTAGCATCTGGTTAGCAAGATGTGTCGGCCTTCAACTTCAGGCATTCCTTTCAGCATTACTCTGAAGGGAAATTGACTTCATCCCCACGTTGGTCCAGATGGTAACAGAGTTGTCTCTCTCCTCCTTTCTACATAGCTGCCACTGTTGTACCAGAGGAGTGAGCTAACAGGCTTTCAAAGCTAGCCATCAGCACTGGAGGTGAGCTATCCAAGGAAGTTCCTAACATCTGAATTCTCCAATACGCACTGACAGGGGAGTTTTTGTAAATGAAAACTATTTCTTCAGTGTGTCAGATGACAGCTTTGAAGCTTCATGCAGCTGCTGGGCTGGTAGCACCAGGCAATGGATTTCCTCTGAATTCTTTTGAGTGCTGATGCTTAAAATCACAACAAAAGCCTGAATGGTTGGCTTGGGCTGGAGAGCCCAGACCCACAGCTGGCAGAACAGCTGAGCGTGTTAAGGAGGAACACCACACTGAAGACACTTTTAGGAGCAACACAAGGAGGTAAGAAGAGCAATCCTCTGGATGTTAATACTGAAGGAAAGATGACTCCCGTTATTAAAGCGCGTTGTGCAATGCCTGGTGACCAGCAGTCCCTTTCCTGTCTCACCAACTCAAAACAATAAAATAAAAAAGAAAACAACACTGAATCTCTGTAGGCACATTTAACTACAAGAGGCACAGCAGCACTGAGAATCAATGCACAAAGGCAAAACAAGGGGTAAGCCATTTCCCCTGAAAACATCCTATGAGAACGAGGGAGAACACCGCTAGTTTCGCCCATTTTTGCAGCGCTTGGTGTCTCTAGCAATGCTGCCATTAAAACACTGTGCAGGCCAAACAAGCCAAAGCCTTTCCTCTGGCTACTTTGCTTAAGCAATAACAAAGCAATTCATCATGTAACCAAACAAATAAAACACTGTTTTGATCCTTCAGCAGGAAAAAGCATGGGTAGATGCAGACGCACAGAGAGCCAACGATAACTGAAAGCGCTGCAGACTTAAGCCATGCTTTATGTACCCAAAAACGTACACGTGAAATATAAGGGTATCCTTGACCTTCTGCAAAATAAAGGCAACTTTTCTGTATATGTTTCTGTAAAATCCAGATAATTTAGTACAGATATGCAGATTTTACAAACAGGTGCAATTTTTAATAGTTTCATAAAGTGAGAGAAGAAATGCCACTACACACCTCAGGCTCTACAATTTAATCTAAGTAACTTGCACTGAATTTTCATCTAGTCTGGACAGCTATCAGAAATCCCGTCATGCAGCTCCTAAATCAGGTTTGAAATTAAACAGGGGAGTGATTTGGGATGGAAACACTTTAAGGAAAGAGTTAATGAGCACAACGTGACTAATACCTACCACTGGCAGTATTTCTTCTACCATGGTGATGGAGCACTTGGGGGAGGGACAGGAGTACTATTATTAACCCTCTATTACAGATGAACCAACCGAGAGAGAAAAGGGATAAAAGAAGTACTCAAAAGTTTCTTAATAATCCCAACCAACTAGAGAAACCAACAGTCGTCAAGGCTTTACAGAATTCCTTTCTCTAATCCAAACTGGAAGTGAAACCGTCCTTCTGGAAGTGCAGAAAAAAGCTCTGTAGAGAAAGTGGCTGCATCAATACGATTAAGGAAATCCTCTTCCTCCAGACTGGCTTCCCCACCAGAATACTGCAAATTCAACTAACCACAGTCAGTCTGAGCACTTAACAGCTATATATGCCCCTGGAGCTCTTTTAGTTAGTAAATATACCACTGCCCTTAAGCTACCAAGGAAAGAGAGTCACCGCTCTACGAAATGCTGCAAAAGTAAATCCCAATGAATGAAAAATTAAAGTCACCTACTCTCCACAATTATCAGACCCAAACATCTAATCTGGAAAATGTAGCAAGTTCCTCTAACACGGCTAAAGGTCTTCAATATATAGGAGCTATGAAAACTGACTCTCGGAAAAATAAAGCCAATTTCTGTAACTATTACAGACCTACGTATCTATCTATCTATGCCAGTACCTGTTCACTGTTTTTGAAAGATGTGCTTTCCACTGACCCAAATTCTAAATAAGCAGTTTTCAAGTCATACATCACAAATACTACACTTTTTATTTATTTATTTCCTGGGCTGTAAACCTCCCAGAGAGTATACTTACTCAGTGTATTTAATTAAAAAAATACACCAAGTTAACACTGTTTCTACATTAGTACCCGATAAAAAGAAATCAACTCCCCTGTGAATGTCACAAATATTTCTTTACACTACACCTCAGTATCAAAATGTTTGGCCTGGACTTGCTGCAATTAACACCTTGCTGACCACAGAAGTCAAAGCAGAAACACTTAAAATGCCTTTATTTGGTTTGTTAAGATTTAGTTTATACAGAGTTTAATCTGGAGAACACAAACAGTGCTAGTTTTCCTCCAGAGTCTGAATTCCCCCCTCCTATTTGGTGCTGTTGTGATTGAGGCCAGCTCTGTCTGCATTACCAGCAACTGCTCTGCCTCACTTCAAAATTACTCTTCTGCTAAACGTAACCTCAGGATTTCTGGATGTGGCAGCAGAGGGAAATGAAACCACTCCTCTGGAGCCACCTTCAGAACCAGTTACTGACCTCCCCTGGTCACGGTGCAAGGCTCACTGCTTGCTCTCCCCTCTCCTCTGCCAGCTGCACAGCTCTGCATCGCTTCTTTGACTTCATTGGTCTGAAAGACTCCAAGTACAACCCCAAGTCCCTCGTTTGTACGTATGCTGCTGTACGATATGCACAGCAACAACAGAAAGCATTGCTGGAATAGAAAAATAAATGACACTGGCTCAGACAGGCTTAGAACGTGGTAGTTGGCTTAAGAGAGCTCTAACTGGATCTTAACTTGATGTACCCCTTTTAAGTCTCCAATAACTAAAATTAATTTCTAGTTTTTAAATGCCATGCTCACACTGTAAATCCAAGGAGCAGAGGTAATTGAGAAAAGTAGCTTTAGATAGAAACCTCACCTCTGGTGAAAAAGCAGCATAATCTAGGAAAGGGGCAAAAAAATTACTCTAAAAGACGAGCTTTTTAAGGATCTCATCTATCCAGACATGTAAAATTCACATTCAAATCATGTATTTCTGAAAACCAAATCCGTGAATTTCCTTAAAGGTATTTTTGGAAGACAGCATTGCTATCCTTCAATACGACAGTCCACAGCAGAACCTCCTTCACTGGCATTACCCAAACACGTTTTGTTACACGGTGCAAACTGCTGGACCCTCGATGCAAGTTACCAGTAAGAGTCCCAAAGCCAAACACTGATCCAGGCTAATAACTTGCACCAACTAAACAGTGTGACTGCTGTTACACCTAGCAGAAACCTGGAACACCGATGTGCTCCAAAGGTCCGACCCTGACTGAGGAATGCTCTCTCACAGCAAAACACACAAGCGCTCTGTATTTCCATGTGCGCGTGCAGTAAAGACAAGGCCTTAAGCCCATCGTGGTGTCTGGTTTCATAACATATGCCCTTCCTTATCAAATGTCATTTGTATTGCCATGCCTGCATCTGTCTGCACAGATGTCATCCCATGTAATGAAGCATATGGGCTTAAGCTGACATTGTTTGCAAACAGGAAGAGCTTTTGGCAAGCGGGATTTCACATAAAGCGTTCTGCGGGCTGCCTCTCTTAACCCATCTTTGGTTGGCTCCTCTGCTCAGCTAGGACTGGTAGGCTACTTTCGGAGAGGGCAAAGAGCCAACCTAACAGATGGGCAGAAGTAAAGTCATGCCAAAGAACCAGAATGTGCATCTAATTTGATAATTAGAGGCTGAATTTCCCCTTAGAAATATTGCAGTTGCAGCGCACACCAAGTTTCCAAGCTTAAGGGCAAAAGAATATGCTTCAGCCTATCCAGTTGTGGGTTAATTATGAAAACGCCAACAAAAAAAAAAAGCCATGAAAGAGGGTGGAGACCAGCCATGGGCTCCAATCATGCAGGATCAGTATTCTTCAAGGAGAAATGAAATAAAGAGAAGGGGAAGAAAGAAACAGCAAGATTAAGCCTTTACCCTGAAATAGCTCTCCACAAGGGACACCTGAAAATCTTGGCCAAAACAGCTCTGCGGCCTTGCTGAAAATAATTTATGCTGAACAGAGATAAAAGCAAGGAACTGATGGCCACTTTACAAAGCATTAAACACAGCTTTCCTGTCCACAAGGAATAGCCAAGCCAATAGCTAGTAAAAGGCAAAGGACAAAGAGTGTTTATGGCTCAGTGGAAATCAAACATAACAATGTACACACATACTTGGAACCATCAACAATTACCGCCTTGGTTTTGATATACAGGGAGACAGAGCTGTGGCTACTAAAAACAGTTAACAGTGCAGGAGAGAAAGCTGAGGACCATCTGAAAGTCTGCTTCTAACATTTGACAAGTTTTCAGGCAATAATAGAGCGGTCCCTTAACTATTCTAAAAAGCTGTTAAAGCAGGCTCTTCTCCTCCCCAGGTGTCTTTTTCCCTTCCCCACATTTCTTAAGCCGCTTTCTTCAGCAGGGTGAACGCCAAGAGCCATGCGAGCCACAGTTTGGAAAAAAGCATTGCTCTAATTCATTCTCCTCTTTCCTCTCTTAAAGCGACTCGTATTAGATTTACAGCTTCTAAAACAAGAGTATTAAGAGTAATAACTACAATGACTTCAGTTAAGTGGGATTTACAGACTTATATTTTGGATTAAAAAAATATTAATCCTGTCTTTGTATAACATTGCACCTTAGTGAAGGTTTTCCAAGAAGTTAAGTGATCATGTACTCTCTCATGTCTCCTGCTTCTAAAAGCTGAAGCTTGTAGAGGCATTCATATTGATGCTGGACGGAAATTAGCTCCCCAGCTCTCATTCACATCTTCAGAGCAGAAGAATTAGTCGCAGATCTAAAATAATTTTAAAGTGATAGCTGCTACATAGCTAAAATCACCTGCACTGCTTTACAGACCTCCACTGAGACATCTTCCTCTGAAGAAATTTGTCAATGCAACTTCCTTTGTTCACCTGTCAAATTCTGGCGAGCTACTTCCCGAATATAGCATGAGACTTAATTGGGCTTTTGTTTAATTACCATCAAGACAATGACGCTCAAATGAAGAGCATAACATCGGCAACTGAGTGAAAGCAATCAATTAGGATGCCCTTGAAGCTGGCTTTGAAGTGAAAGAAAGAGGCTACTTGTCCTGTGGCCACAGATGAAAAATTAAAAATATAAATCTATCATTTGCTAAAATAATACATGGTTCTAAGAGGCAATAAATCGAATGACAGGAAGTGCAAAAGAGAAGCGCAATTATAAAATAAGATCAAGATTTTACACCGTAGTGCAGCTGCCACAGCAGAATTAAGTTAGTGGATTAACATGAATGCTCGTGACAAACTGGTGCAAACTCTCCCGTTTAACTCTGCCACAGGTGTCATATTCAGAAAGAGCCTAAATGATTTAATAAATGAATCAATGATTGACTTCACACAGGAAGAAATAGAGGTCATGGAAAATTTCAGGTAATAATTAGTTTCTGGGTTTGCTGCTTTCCATCTGGCATCCCCCCCCCAAAAAAATATAATATGAAAAGACAAATCTGAAGACTTGATCCTGAAAATTCACAAGCTCAGTACTATATTTAAATATAAGAACACAAAAGGAGCTAATTCCTGTTAGAAAGCAGTAACACACAAGTTGATGCGAAATCCTTGGAGAAACATCATCAATTGGCAAGGCAGCAGCTGCATTTGCCAAACCAAACAACTTTAACCAGGGGGGTAAGACCTAAATACAAGCCTAAGGACCTTCACATTCACCCGTTACTTCACTCTTTACTTACACCAAGAGTTGCAAACTCACCAACATTACAGGCAAATACACACCCTGACAAGCAAATAGCATCTATTATTAGAAACGGCCTTCCAGACATACAGAGGTCCACTAGAAATCAAGATCATCTCATCTCCAAAGTTATCCTGTAAATAAAAAGAATGTATTTGGAACATAAATTAACAATGGACCCAAAGTCTGCCACAGCATCAAGGGAAACCCATCAAGAAAAGCCCTTTACTAACAGCACTTTTAGACAGAAAATGAGACTTACCCATAAGGGACAGGCAAACGGCTGAGCAGAATACACACCAATGACAAGATGTCTGCCCGTGGTCTAAGGAATGCGAGAACATCCCAGAGCAGTTCCCACCACACTATTATGAAAACTCCACTCTGCTTTTTGCTTTAAAGCCTCCTATCTAGATGTACCTTTTGCTTGATAAGTAAGCGATTGCATCTGAAATCCAGCACACTTAGAGTCCAGAGTTTCCAAGCTTTCAAGCATGAGATTATGCTAAAATGTATATATTTCAAGATTTGAAGAGTTCAGCCAGCTGCATACTTTGTCCCTCACCTGCAGGGAGATGCTAAAAGATGAAAATAAGGAATCAAAAACATCTCACCTTTTGAAGTCAGGTTTGCTGCTTTCATAGTAACTAACAAAAATCTCCTCCTTATTAACAGAAGCCAGAATTTCTCCAAAGTGCCACCCGAGATTTGAGCCAAACATGACACCGTGCATGTCAGATACTTATTTTTTCAGCCAAAGTTCACAGACAAAGGATTATCAATCAAACAAAAGCACTTTCCTCACAAAATGCCAAGAAAAGTAACAGAGCAGCTGGTTAGAGCAAGTAAACAACACAGTTCACACGATTTGTATTGTCGAACCAGAGCTATCACACAGGTGAGTTTACCCTTCTTCCCAATAAGCAGACATCTAACAGACTGAAAACAATCCACCAAAATACCCACACCTTGATGCAGTATGTTGAGGACCTGCTCTCTTTTGATGCCTGGAAACTGAAGTCATCAGGCTCTGGCACAATGAAGGACGCTGCTCTTGCAGCACATACACCACACCAAAAAATAATAATTTAAAAGCAGCACTTCACAGAGCAGGAATAAGAAGCTATACAGCTAAACAGGCCGTCTAGCTTTTTGTACAAATTATCAAAGAGCACCAGTTCTAGACAGAAGTAGTATTATTTTTCTCAGCCTGCATGTTATTACAATAGCACATGCCATTAAACAAAAAAATCTGAGAAAGCATCAGTTAGGAAGTTATTTTAGAGGAAGTAAAGCAGGTGGAGAGGAAAAAAATCTCAACCTGAAAATATATAATTAAAGTAAAACCTTCATTACAGAAATATTATACCAGTGCCTTCTGAAAGAGATTGTAAAAATAATGGAAAAAACCCAGTGAGACAGGAAGCTTAAACACAGCTAATCTAATGATGCCTTTCATAACACAGGAAGCAAGTACGCTACCAAAGAGATGACAAAACCAGAGATTATTTGAGGTGTTTACTTATTCCCAGACCTAGCTAAAAAGTATGCTAAAGGAACTCATGTTAAGCACATCAATCTTACTGCTAGAGCTTTTTGTTTTAAAATAAAATCCTAGCAATTGACTTTATAAGTAATTAACCTCTAGGCCTAACATAACAGCGCCTGACTTCACAACAAGTGCCAAGAGTTACTGACTGCTTTCATGTGCTCACCTTTGGAAATGCAATTTCCTCTTACAAATGGATGTCCTGATCCTGCAAACCTCTGCTTGTGCAAATGTTCTGGTTTGGTCAGCAGGGCTGCTGGTCGTGCTGGCAGCAGCGGGGCCGATAAGCACCGGTCGGAGGCTTTGGGATGCCATGCTCACCAGCTGACGCCACCTTCCCAGATGTGTCAGAAATATGAGGTACCTAATACATTCACTACAGTCTTGAATAACTGAATTGCAGTTTTCCCGTCTCCTAGAACATAATATAAGGACGAGATGTGTACTGCACTGCCAGTATGTGCACACACAACGGTAATGCTTTGCCTTCCATACACAAAAAGGAGTCTGGATTGCACTGGCTTCTCTTGCATAAGACTCCAAGCCAGTTTTATCTAATTATGCCACTCCACAACTATCTCCAGGAAAAGATCTGAATTTAAACTAACCAAGTCTCAGTAACTATGCCTTATGGCCTACCTGGTGAGAGGAAATAAAACACAGTTATCACCACGATCCTGGCAGGACAAGGAGAGAACAATCAGTGTTCAGTCCTACCAGACACAGCAATCGGGCGTCCTTTTGTTTTAATTTCCTTTGACCTTACAGTTTGTCCTTGTAAAGTACTCGCTGTTGGCAAGCTAACACATCTATGTTTAAATAAACTCGGTACACAAACTGCTTCCACATACTTGATAATGTCTTCTGTGCACACTTCCACCGGCTGCTCAGAGCTACCACTCACTGCCATGGTCCTTCCGTCAAGAAGGGATGGAAGTACGCCGACTACCGAACACACAGCAAAAGAGTTTAGATAGTTTATGGACAATTCAAGGCATCGCTTTTCCAGTGCCAAATGCAACAACAGGTATGGAGATAGGCAGCACACGATGTAATCACACATGGCCTGCAATAAACCTGATCGCATTTGGGAAGCTACAGATTAATGGTTTTCACTGGCTGACAGAACTACAGCTTCTGAGTCATGTTATAAATCTTCCTGCATTTCACTACCATGATGGGGTAAGAAATATATTGTGTTTGAAGAGAGATTGAAGCTTTTTTTTTTAAAAAAAAAAATCTCTTTTCCTAACAGGTGAAGGCTTGCCACATAACGACTTAAAACATCAGACCTTGACGTTATTCAGAACGGATTCTTTGCTGTTTGGCGCTTTGCACAGTCCCTTACACTGCAGTGAGCACTTGACATCCAGCAGTGTCGGTCTGTTACGCTGGTCAAATTCTTTTAGCTTTGACCTCTGCACACGAAGATAGCCATGCATGCCAGCAAAATCACGTCGTTATCCAAGTGCGAGGTGCTGCACCTCGGTCATGGCAATCCCAGCCATACGCACATGCTGGGAGAAGAACTCATTGAGAGCATTCTGTGACTCTATGATCACAAAGCCAGAGCACTGTACATTTTTTCTCAGAGTTAAATCTTTCATCAAATGCTCCAGTGGACTGTCTAGCATTATTTTAAGATTGTCCCCACAGCAAAGTACTTAATATTCTTGAGAAATTAATATAATAAATCATATGGCTCATTACCAGGAAGGTTTTCCTGGTAAACAGTCTAGATTCTGTTTTAATCTCATACAATCACTCTATTACCAAAGAAGGGTCTCTTTCAACACTGAAGTTTTAAATATTTTTTATTTTCATTCCCCTATTTTAACTTCTTTTAAAAGCACTCAACAAAATTAACACGTTACATCTCAAAACTGTGGCCACAGCGCTCTCAGGCTGTGGTGAGCAGCCTTTTCAAGACAACCATCCACAACCCTATTTTTCCATTCTAAGAAACTACCTGAATAATTGAGAGCTTCCTTTGTTGTCATTGTCATAGCTGTTTGACTGAAGCATACAAGATGAAGAGACTAAGAAGTACATTTGTTCTGCTTCCATCCAAGGTTAAAAAAACCAACATCATAAGTCAACACTAATATAAGCATAAAGAAAGCAAAATTCAGAGGGATTTAACAGTGGACAGAGTGTTTTCTGAAGTAAGCTGAATACCCCGTTCACGTAACAATTTATTTGCATGGAGCTGACTGACTGAAGTAAGCTCAGGCAAGCTCACCGTCTTGCCACTCATGATTATTTCAACGTAGTACTCTGGAGGGGGTGGAAAGAAGTGCAAAATTTCACAGCAGCATGCAGAGAGTTAGCAGTACTTGTCAACTACACTAAGCACATACGGCTAACATGAAAGTACAGCTCTGTATGAACAAACTTGTATTGTAACACTAGGTGTAAATACTTACATAGGAAAGAAACCTTACATTGCATCAACAGAAGCTGACACTGCTGACTAACATAGTGAAATGCCTAACTGTCTCCTAAGCACTTCCAGCCCTTTTTAGATGTTTTGACAGATTAGTTAGTACATGGGTAACAAGCTTCGTACTTAAGTCAGGTTCTAGGAAAACTGTAAGAATCTATCAATCGCTTTGTATAAACCCATTTGTGCATCAGAAGAAACAACTGGGACATCATTAGGCAAGGTTTCATGAAAGGTCTTCTGAAAGCAAACCCTACCCAGACCAACCATTTACCCTTTCAGCAGTGAAGAGTCGCACACAAACATACCCTACAAAAGCAAAGAGTTGTTCCATGAGCAATGATTTTAGGCTGCTACACCAGCAACAGAGATCAAGAAGCAAGACCAAGAAGTGCAAAACTTGCATATCACAGGTAGAAAGGCTCTCCTGCTCCAAGCTGCTATGTTCTCCTTCAAGGTGTCTCCTGCCTTTCTGGCCCCAGGGAAATGCTCATCACTTCATAAGGTCAGATTCTGTGGTGCATTCAGTAAGTCTCTTCTCAAAAAGAAGTCTCCTAATTACTGAGTTTTAAATTTGCAGGAAACGCGTATTCCTAGATCTGCTGGTTTAAATGCTCATTGACAATCACAATTTACCAATGAAATACAGAAATAAGGTAAAAATCTAAGCTACAGCTACAGAGGTATGACCAAAGAAACCAAAATGCTGAGGTATGTGCTGGCTCCTCCAACACACCATTTGTCTATTGAAGCACACCATTTTTCCTCCTCTTCAGATAATAATTCAGGGCACATATTACATCTTTTGCCATTTGTAAAGCTCCTGGCACATTGTATAACACAGGAAGAAATTTTAAAATGCTAATTATAGTTAAAATCTACCTCTTCATATACAATATTGTATACAAACACTTTTCTCTACATAATATTAAGTAGCATGAAACATTAAAACACATTAAAAAAAGTACCAAAGTTAGCTTTTCACCTGAAATGGTAGTTTTTATTTCCTGCTTGTCAGAAAGAAAGTTAATTAACAAAAAAAAAGTGAAATCACTTGCAATGAACGTATGTAATATGTGGGTGCTGAATGCTAACCTGTCTCAATAATGCTACCATGCAATAATACTTCAGTTCCTTTTTTTTTTTTTTCCAGTTCATAGATTTCAAACTATGCACAAATGCATTTTAGGGCACGAAGCTACCCAGGGAAACATGGACCCATGGAAGAAAACTTGCAAGACAACTCTGTCACTGCTCTTCTTTGTTCTCAGAAAGAACCACAACAAAGTGGGAAGCAGCAGCACAAAAGTATCAATACTGTGATTTAGCCTTCTCTGCTATCACAGATTCCCACAACAGTCTTGGCAAAGTTGCAAGGAATCACAGGACCTACACTCAAATATGTCTACATGAGACGTTTATTTTGTAAGCAGAAACTTGCCCTGTCTGCTCTCCAGTTTAAAACTACCAGAGCTCTGAAGCCCTGCTAATATTTCTGTCTACCAGCAAAAGACTTAATTAGCCATCCCATTAAGTTAGCAGACAACTTCTTTCCTGGTAAAGTGACCAAAGCATTTTCTTATACAGACTGAATCTTCACAACACACCATGCATTTTGGAAAGCTCTGAAGGGAAAATGCAGATTTTCCCAGAAATCTCTCTTTTATATATTTGGGGCAGGACTTTGAAGGCCTGCTCCCACCGAAGGCATCATAAAATTTACTGAGCTTCAACATATGATAAGTTAGGCCAGTGAATATATTACTTTTCCTTCTTCTCTCCCTCCATCCTGGTGATGGCCCACAGGCCCAAAGGTTTGTGTAGAAATTCCTCTACACATTGCCTCACCTTTAAAGGATCTGGGGTAAGTGCTGCATATCACATACACAGAAATTGCGGGGTTTCCACTACAAGTGGGATACAGTTTTGCACTGAAAGAATAAATGAAAGCACTGAGGGAAGGGGTCTTGATGAAAATGACATGTAGTGGTAGATGTCAAACACAGCATCTGGCTCCTCCGAGTTGAATCTCTGATGGGCAAAGCCCCCTGATTTTGCCCAGGCTTGTCCAAAAGCCTAGCTCAATTATCATCATCAATAAAAAGCTAAAGGCATTTTATCTACAAGGTAGTGAATGCCTCCTCTCAAAAGAGGGAGTTCCATGATAAGAGCTAATCTAAAAAACCCGAGGAATGCAAACTATTTTCTCAGTTGTAAAAACACGACAGAATTGCACAAACGCAAGTTAAAGCAACTACTGGTAACCTCACACTTCTACACGGCCAGCTGAGCCCGGGTGAAGGCCCGACCAGTGTCCGCTGGGTAGCTACGCCTTGAATTGATGGAGTCCCAAAGGAGGACCTCACTTTCTTTTACCTTCACAAGCTATTTCCATTTGCCTTGTTTTCCAAGTTCAGAAAGGCAGCATGAGGCCATCGTCAAAGTAGCTTGGGCCATTTCAACAGGGAAGTCAGAAAATCATAATATTTTGTAGAGAGCTGCCAGACAGCCAGCAAGGCAGCTCATTCTTGTTGGTCAGGTTACCTAAAAGTTGCAGAAAACCATGGTTTTTATCCTTCAAGTTACAGTGTAGCTTTCTGAAATTTCTGTAGACAAAAGCTTACCTGTGTTACACCACACAGACACTTATCTGCCTACATGAGTGTGGATTTTTAGATGGGTCACACTGCCTGCTACTAATGTTTTCCCACCTTCTCTTCTGCAAGAGTAAGATTTGCAGCCTATAGATGTGCAAGAATTCCATGGCAGTTGGTACACTACCATTTGAAACTATTTTCTTTGAAAGGCCCACTCACTGAGTTACACAAGACCTAGCTACATTCCGAAACTGGTCCCAGTGTTAGTCATCCGTCCGACTGTGACAGTCGTTCAGTTGAAGAATTTAGAAATATTTGCAATAAATACACAAATTGAAAAGTCTTCTTTGTCCATTAAAGCACATACTAGAAATTGCTGATCATTATATAACTAAATTGATTAGTAACTCATAGCAGTGCTCCTCAAATGAAGCCTGACTGCCATTGCTGTTCTTCCCTAAAACAGCCCCAGCCACAACAGAGAATGCCTCAACACATTAAAACATCACCATGCTTCATTTTTTGTGAAAGAGTTTAAGTCCCAAACAAACTTTCTGTGAAGCCTGATCATATACAAAAGCACAGTATTTCAATGCCACCTGCATTGCCACTAACTAGAACCACCCCAGTGGAGCACAGAAATCCTTACAGGGGGGCAGATCACCAGCCCATTACCCTGTTCCTAGCAGCAGCTTACCCTGCATCTCCAGAAGACGTAAGAAACATCACACCAGACACTTGTAGCATGATCTGTCCTAAGGGAAATTTCTTAATCCCTGTCAGATAATGGCTGATTTATGCCCTGAAGCACTGTAGTTAACATCCCTTCAGCTGTAGCTGTAACTGTGCCTCCCATCCCTACAAACACTTCATTTTTCTTTTTTATCCTACTAGGCTGTTGGTTTATATGTTCTCCTTCAACAATAAGTATTACCTTTATTTGTATTAAAAAAATAAATAATGATTTAGCTGTATTATATACGCTGCCTTTCAAACTACACCCTATATCTAGTCAATGCATTGTACCAAAGGGTAATTATCACTTATTAATATGAAATATTTATTTTGCACATATATATCCTACCTCCTCTAAGTGATACCATTGACACAAAGCTACACTCGTATTTGCAATTCAACTTCATATGAATATTTTTCAATCTCTTTTCTTTGATAGGAGATCATGAATTCAGTATTCCAGGTGAATTTGAACACTGGTTTAATAATCTCCTTTGCGTTATTAACGCAGCATTTCACAACAATTGCGGTTGTTTTTTTCTGCCTGATGCTAAACATTAAGGAGGTACACAGGTTCAAATAAAACACTGTTGAAGTTTTTCTCCCCACCTTAATATACAGTTAGTTTACAATCCAGTAACATGAACAAGTAACTTGATTATTACCACCAACATGCATATTCTTGAATTTATCAACATCATCTGCTGTGCTTCCCTTTTACCCAGCTTTCTTGGATTCCCTTTCCAGTCTTCTCCAATCTTGCCTAATCCAAATACTTTTGCATCATTAGCAAGTTTTGGCACACCATCATTCATCTAGTTTATTAGATCACCAACATACATGTTCACCACCCTCTTTTCAGAGAGTTGTTTCTACATCACACGGTAATTTAAGGTTTACTGAAAAAAAAAGGTATTCTTAGTCACAAAGGAGATCATTTCAGCTAGGTACCGATGAAATAAAGAGGAAAAGCACATTCTTTGAGAACTAGGAAGCTGAGCTGCAACTTCAAAAAGTCTTGCATGGTGTTGAGCAAAGCTTGGTATCTAAACTCCTTACATTAGCAAAACACAAGAATGCCCCACACTACAGAAGATCACATCGGGGTTGTAGGATAGTGCTCTCTCCAGAATATCACCATTGAACATTTCACACATCTTTTTCCCTCAAGAAAAATCCTTTGTTTAGAAATCCCTCACAGTATGAGTTAAATGCATGCTTAATTAATACTAAGTTTGTAGTCTCTTAGGTTCTTCCTAAGAGAAGGTTCTTCTTATCTTCCCAGTTTTTTTGAGAAGCCAATCATTTATAGTTGAATATAATATGTACAACTGCTTATTATGATAGCAATGATAGCAGAAAACATATTTTAAAACAAATACGCATGCTTCTTTCACATGCTTTATGCTGCATCATGGTCTTGCACACTTAATTCCAGGTGGCACTTCCAGCATTGATAAGTCTGACCTTGAGAAACGCTTTGAAGAGCATTCTTGAAGCCTTATTTCCTTTCCTCTGCATCTAAAGCCACAAATACCAATCAATATTGCTCAGAAGACATTGCATTTGCACAGTCACATTACCTTCATTTGACCACCATCTCATTTTGGTAGTTCCCTAAGACTAGGCTAAATTCCATGATAGTAATCACTGAAAGTTGAAGATGATGAAATTAAGTGCTCCTAATCCTTTGATCCTTCACACAAAGCCATCCTTGAATTCATAAAGTGTTTTAAAAGATGTTCAGTTGTATTTGTTAACAAATAAACCGCAACAGATTTAGTGGAAACCATGCTCATCAATTCAAAAGGAAAATATCTTGATTATGCTACCTTAGAAGTGTTATTTTTATTGATTCTTTATTTCTTACATAGCAAAGCACAAGCTGTGAAACAAGCATCCTGATAATGTGCACAAACCAGAAATAAAGATGTAGTATAAACCTGTCTAAATCAACTTCTACTATTTCATGAAAGGGATGAACACTGAGTCAACGAGAGTCCCATCAAGCACCTAACATCAGCTTTCCAACACTTGAACATTTAACTCAGCCCTTTCAGACTCTAGAGTCCTCCCCACTCCCTCATACTTGCCAAAAGAAAGAGGACAGGGGAAGAGTCATGGGAAGAGCTCCTGCTCCAAGGCCTATTCCGACATTTGTGAGGAGCCCCATCCCAGCAGAGCATGCGAGATGTCATCTCATAGGTCACCTTGTCAGCTCCAAGCTCACTGCACACAAACAAGAAGGGCGTGTGGAAGCCCTGAGCAGAAGCTGGGCACCCCACAGGACAGACAAAAAAAAAAAAAAAAAAAAAAAAAAAAAAAAGCGCTCCGCTCACTTTTCAGACAAAATTTCAGAGAATTCTGTGCAGATTCCTCACAGGAGGAGCAACATCTACAGGGGCACAGTGCGTTACCAATCTGCTCTTCTGGAACTCCACAGAGGACAACAGGCCAAGGCGCGCTGCACTCGTGGTGGACTTGGACATCAAAAAGACTTTTACAGCACCTACTCTGCATAAAAATTAAGCCTCTATCAAAGTCTCCTTGTAATTGAGCTGGATACACATACACAAATATATTACATACTGAATATTATAGCCTAGCTCCTGTGAGGACTTGCATACATGTTTATCATTACATGTATAAAAGAAATTCCACGGTTTCAAAAGCTGTATTTGTGAAAATGAATTTAAGCACACGGGTGAGTCTTTGCAGGACTAAGACCTATAAGCCATTGAGCAGCAACATCTACTGAGAACTTATTACAGTTTGCACATCACCAGCAGTTTATAACCCCCCTCAGCTGGCTAACCCTTGGAACAGGGAAGGACGTGCTTCCAGCTGAGGAGCTGCATTTAAAGTTCACTTCTCGCACCGCACACACCTGTGCTAAAATTAAATCCGAATTAAAATGAGCTACTTGAGTAGCATTTCATCAAACACAGCCTCACTTGGTATGAGAGGAAACAGAATGATGAGCAGGCCCTTTGGCTGTAGCGGTACCAAGCAAACAGAGAAAAAGGAAACAGCATCGTTACCAGGAGTATGTAGATAACTTTTTTTTTTTTTTTTTTAATAATAAATACTTTATTCAAGATTAGAGGAGCCACCGGTGGCCAAGACAATTTTCTAAGTGTGCAAGAGCAGATTTATTTCATAGAAATCCATTCCATGCCTATGCTGTGATAACTGACTCACAGGCTTCTGCTGGACGAGAATGACCAGGAGAGCAGTCAGGCATTAGCATTAACACTGATTGCTAATTAACCCCCACGAACAACACTGCTCCTATTACAGAAGCATATAAAAGGCCTGCTTAAAACTGTTTGTCCAAAGCAGACACAAAACCTCAATTTGCTCACAGATCAGCCCCGCAGCTCTCCCCCTGGCCTTGGTCTGCACCACTGCATCCTCCAGACCGCACGCTGCCAGTCCTGCTCTCGAGCTTGTCGCACACGAATGCCACGGTGGAAAGGCTCTGCCAGAGATTTTGGGGACTGCCTTTTAGCTGACGGGCCGTTCTTTCAGCCCTAAGTTTCGCAGAGCTCCCAACTTTTGTATCGCGACCCATTAGATACACACAAGTGCCCTCTGCCTGTAAGCAGCTCTGGCACAGCCTCCCAAAGAAACCGAGAGGAGGTGAAGAAAGTCCTGCCAACAGCAGAACGGGGCCTACAGCTTCCTTACATTCCTATAACATCAACACACGCGTTATGCTGTGCCCCCTAATGAGGGCTGGATGTCAGCTACGGACCCCCAAGGGGAAGCACGAGTGCTGTGTCACCTGCCTGCCGTGACACCCCTGCACGGACGAGCGGCCCCATCAGGGCTGTCTCCCCCCAGAAAAACCCCTCGTGATACTGAGGTTGGCAGGTGGCGGCTTCTGATGGGGGGGAGCCATTTTAGAGGCATACTCCCCAAACTCTGAGGGGCTCCAGCACCTAACAGCATTTCTAGAATAACCAAAGCCAGCGGTGATTATTTACAGAGCTTCAGGGAAAATAATAAAAAATAAAGAAGCAGCTTCAGGTAGAAGTATGCCTTCCAACTACAGCACCGGGCTAGGAGCCAAAAACCCCCAGAAAACTTTCTGGGCGACAGCACGTTGAACCGCAGCCCTGCCGGCCGCCGCTTGCTCGCACCCCGCTGCGGGCACAGCCGGCTGGAGGGACGGATGCTCGCCACGGCGGCCGGACACACAAAAAAGGGGGGCTGAAAGCGCCCCGACCGCGCTCCGGGACCCCCCGAGCAACAAAGGCCGCGGTGGGGCGGCGGAGGGGGAGCGGCGGGCACAGCGCACCGCCGAGCCGCCGGGCGCCCCCCGGCCGAGCCCGGCTGCGTTGGTCGCTGCCCCCCGAGCCCTGCCGCCGAGCCGGGCCGCTCCCGAGGCGGTGCTGAGCCCCAAGCCCTCGGCTCCTTACCTGCTGGGCAGCTCCGGCTCGGCGGCTGCGGGCGGGGAGCAGCGGCGGGGCCGCTCCCCGGGGCGCTGGGGAGGGAGAGCCGCTCCCGCCGCCCCGGCCCGGCCACGGCGGGGAACTTCGGCGGGGCGGCGGCGCCCGGAGCTCCTGCTGCCGCCCGCGGGGTGCGGGACGGAGGGAGGCGGGCAGGGAGGCAGGGAAGGAGGCAGGGAAGGAGGGAAGGAGGCAGGCGGCAGGGCGGGGACGGGCGGCCCGCGGGGGCGAGCCGGAGGCGGCGGGGCCGGGGCCGGGGCGGCGCGGTGCGGGGAGTCACGGCGCAGGAATGCCAGGAATGTGGGGCGGCCGCTGAGACGTCGGGGACACGACTTGGGATTTCTTTTTTATTATTTTTTTTAAAGACCCCCCCCCCCCCTTTAGGAAAGAGGAGGGCTGAAGACCCCCCCCGGAGGAGGGAAGAGGAGGGAGGAAGAGGAGGGCGCACGCCGCTGCCAATGGGGGCGGCTGCCCCGAGCAGCCTTCCCCGGGCGCGGGCAGCGCCGAGGGTTTGGGGCCGGCCCGCGGCGCCTCCCCGCCCCTTCTCCGCCTTCCTGGGCCGGCAGGGACCGGCCGGGACGGGCCCTGGAAGCTCCTGTGCCACCCCCCGGTCAGCTGGCTGCCCCTCGCCCGCAGCCTCCCCTCGGGCACACGGCGGCTGCCCCCCACGCCTGTGGCTCCCTGCAGGGCAGGGAGAGGGCTGCGGGAGAGGGGCCAGTGGGGGGCATCGTGCCGTGCTGGGGAGCGGGGTGGGTAAAGCGTGCTGCTGCTTTGAAGTGGGAAGGGTGCCCGGTGCTTGGCAGACACGGGAATGTCCTCCCGAAGTGCGTATGGCCTCCCAAAACACTCAAGGCCTCCCAACATGATCAAGAGTTCCCAACGTGGTCAAGGCCTCCCAACACAGTCAAGGCTTCCCAATGCGATCAAGGACTTCCAATGCCAGCTTCAGGAGAGTGCTCCAGGGGGCAGAGCACATGGACCTAGGGAAGCAAGCAGCGCCCTCACGAAGGCTGGGGCTACGTGGAAGCATTGAATGGAGCGCAGTGGGCTTGAGTGGCATGATTATTGGAAATGATGCACACAGACTCTTCCTTGTCATTGCTGGTGGGCAATTTGCAATTACTTTTGTGTTACATTTACGTAAAATTATCCGTGTGCCCAAAAGCATATAGGAATACCGTTACCAGCGGGCACCTGTAGAAATGTCAAATGGAAGCACGCTAAAGCTGTGACAACAGAACTTGAAGACTTTAATAAATGTGAAATCTATGAAAGATAGTGATAAATGAGGAGTGATGCTCTTTCTGAGTTGCTGTGTGTTTCTGCTACTTGTAAACATAAGCAATATGTGAGCAGATTCATTGGAGTCAGGCTCACTCGGATTAATAATGGTGAGAGGATCAGGAGCTGAGAGAGGGAGAAATAGCACAGATTCTTGATTTTGATAGATACGTAATTGTATTTAAATGCTGTATGTGGAATCACAGCCCTATGTCTTACCTCTGGCATAATATTATTATAATTACATTTTGCAAGGAAAGTCCTTTTCATCTAAGACTCTCAAACATTTTACAAACACCACACCTTAATGAAGTAAGTAATTATCCCCATTTTACGTATGGCTACACCGAGGCACTGAGAAGTGACACTATTTAAGATTTAAACTTGAATTATACTTGACCACATATAGATACAGAACTATGAGTAGCAATCTGGAAGCAACATCAGGTGTCAGAATGAGATGATAAGATGGAACATAGAGCTGCCGTGCTCTGAATTTTTTGCGGTTCAACTTTGTGCCAGTAAACGGCTTCTTCCTAGTGAGTGGAAGGTTGCACGAGAGGATAGCATGCTTCAAAACTAAGGCTGAACTTGTTAGGCTCCTTTCAGGCTCTCCCCACACTGTGGGAGGTACAAGGTCTTTGTTTTTAAGATGGTAAAGGTTGACTTCTGCAGCTATGCCTCAATTTGGTGTGCTGGCTGCCTGAAGTCCATGTGGTTTAGCATCCAGTCACTTTTACTTTCACAGGTCTCCCTGCATTTGAAGAAAACTTACTCAGTTACCTTCACTGCAAATAATGTTAAAGAAGCATAAACGTCCTGACAGGTGAAAGTTCTGGAGGGGAGATTTTATATATTGGCCATCAGCAGCGCAGTTCCATAGAAGAAGTAAAAACAGACAAAATAAAAACACATTATTTGCCAGCAAGAGCTTTTACTAAAAGGTCAGCTCAACAGACTCTGCAAAATGAAATTTTTAAGTTACCATCTAAGAGTAGCTTCTGAAACTCGGAATACTGAAGACCATTACTTTTTTCATGAGAGTACTTAACACAATGATTAATGTCTATATGAAACTCTCGGACTGTAGCAGTAGGTGCTTTAGAAATACAGAATTTCACAGACATCATAGTCAGTTGCTGCACAGAATCTTCTATAAGGAAGTTTGTTATGTTGCTGCTACTGTCCCTTTCCAAGACTGTTGATACCGTGAACCTTTAAGTATATCTTTGTTTTCCAAGAGCTGCTAGGAACATATGACTCTGGTTAAAACAGAGTTCCTACCTGCTTCTTGGGGAGTGGTTTCATAAAATATGAAAACTTATTTAGATGTTTCTCATGCTGCTTCAGGAATGTCATGTTAAAATGATACAAATCAATCAGTTGTTTCCAAACCTCTATGCTTGTTCAACTTTGTCCAGAAAATTGACAGGTTAATAATCTTCTATCAGTCATCTGTAGGCTGGATTATGTATTGTCTTCTTATGCCACTAAGGGATCATGTTACAGTATTATTATTATGATTATTATTATTATTTGCTGAAAAGATGACAATTCTAAATAATATTTAGAGACTATTGACTTACTATAATGATTTATCGAATTTACCTCCAAAACATTACCTCCGCCCTGGTGTAAGTTAATTTTTATATTGGTTCCTCCTACAACTTCATTGGGATTATTATACTAAGATGCTCTATGGAATGGTAGAGTAGATGGGGAAAAAATATTGACACAGGACTGCACCGCAGCTACCTTAGCTACTAGTCTTCTGTATCTTGGGCATGTAGCAGCACATCCCTGTACCGTAGTTTTCTTCTCTGAAAATTGAGCTAATGATAGTGATCTTAAGAAAGTGCATTTTGATTTGCAGATGAAAGCACTCTATAGGAGATAGACATTACTTAAAAAAAAAAAAAAAAAAAAAGTACAAATAATAGATTTGACAGGCTTGAATGTTGTCTCAAAACCCTTCTGAAAATTTTTAGCCCAGCACCATTCAGCTTGACTAAATGGTTAACTATCAGCAGAGGAAAATTGATTTTATGTGCGTCAAAATACAGTAGACTTTTATAACGTCGGTGTTATCTGAAGAGTCATGTGCAATTCAGTTTGAAGTGACTTAGCACATTGCTAGCAAGACCTGTATTAAACATATTTTGAATGTGTTTAAACTGAGGCTAGAGTAATTCTTGAGTCTTGTTATAACATGGAAAAAATCTCAGTCCTTGTTGGTTGGTGAAACCATGTCATAACCTGTTTTGTATAAAACTGTCTTTAAACTGTGCTTAAGCAACAGCTGGTGGTTTCTCCTGTGAACAGTAGATGATGTTTAATTAGCCCTACAGTCATCTACATTACAATCAAATCAAAGAATGCAGTTGCAACACATTCCCAATTTGTATTGTAAATGTGACCCTAACTGTGTTTCTAAAATCTCTGTCATGTGCAACAAACAGCTGGGTACACTGACCTGATTGTAATATAAGCAGACACTTAGTGCACGAGTATTAATTCCCATTCCTAAAATTATATTTGTTCTTTTATAAACTGATACTTTTAATGTTTGAAGCTTACCACAAGGAAAAAAAAAAAAAAAAAAAAAAAGTTTACTTCTCTAGTATTCTCTGCTCTCATTAATTATTCCATTTAATAGAGCTTCTCAAAGTCATCTCTTAGAAAAGGAATTTGGATTACGCAATCTTGGAAAACAAACCTGTTGCCACCAAGCATGAGCTAACATGTTGTAGTACTCTACAGCTTATCACAAGCAAGCCAGCACCCAGTTTTGTAGACCAGAAAAAGTCTTGGTTGATTATCTGTGCAAATAAACTATGCTGTGTTGAATATTCTAGTTTGCTTATAGTCTGCCTGAGGACTTACTGAATACCTGTGCTTGTTTTTCGCTCTTCAGTAAGAGTTGTAAAATGAAAAACTTTTAGCATTTGCCAGTGAAATAATGAACTTTTGATTCCATGGTTGTAAGGACTCCAAATGGGATTGACATAAGCAATGTACCTCTCTATGCATCTGTTTCTGCTCTCCAAGCTAAAACAGTCTAATTTTTAGGACAGAATGAGTGACATTTTTTCCATTTTCAGTTTAGCAATTTGAGTACTTTTAGGTGTATCATTTACAGTGGCCGTTAGGTCTTAAGATTTCTGAGAACGGTGGTCTCCTGAGGAAAAAATAAAGTAAAATAAAATAAATTGACTAGCTTTTAATAGAAGTTCATTTAACTAACTTAGGATTATTAAGATAAACCTAAGTGCATAATTTGCTGCTCTGTTATGTAATACACTCTATACGTGCGTATAACATCTGCCTGAATGGCGGGAGAGCAAGTCTACAGCAGGTATAAATAAAAGCAAGAAATCGCCTATCAAAAATTATTAGCTTATAGCTTTAGGACCCAGTTCTTCAATGTAATTTATCACAGATGTGTAGCTTCAGTTCTTTTGTAAGTCCATGGGACTTAGCAGTATGCCTAGAAGTCAGCATACGCAACTGATTTGTAGATATTTTACCTGCTGCTCACTTCTGATAATCATAATCTTTATTTATGTGTCTCAGCACGGATTTGGATGTCTGATTGTGGGCACCCAGGTTTGAAAATATTTAATTGCCTCTCCAGGATAAATGGTTTCTTGAGAAAGCAAAGAGCTAATGTCATAATCGTAAGTCTGTTTTTAGGACTGTCACAAACTTGTGTAACTTTAATTGAGCCATTAACGTTTGCTATCTCTGTGAAATGGGCACAAGATCATGCTCATATATGAGAGTACTGCACAACTCTGAATTCTAAGACTTTCTGAAACCAACATCAAAGAGCTCTGTTAAAGAAGAATGCTTCAGCTACATGTACTTCAGCTTTTTAAGTACTATCTATTGTTTCTAACAAAGCCCTAATACTCATTCTCGCTTTTGGTTGAAACTCACTCAGAAAAAAGTTTCCTGTCAGAGTAATTTTAGAGTGTTGAGAGGTGCATGTAAAATTATTTTCTATGCTATCATTTCATGATACATTCTATACCCTGGAAAAATTTTAAATCCACACTAACATTTTCCTCTAAAGAATTAATACAAAAATGGCATGAGAAACACCAATAAAACTGTTGAAATTTAGACTTGGAAGAGGTGAGGAGATCAACTGATAACTGAAGTCATTGAAATGTAGCATGCTGTCATCTTCTCCTTGCATATTTATTTATTTTTTGGATCACTACTGCGTGTGGTTCATGGACTATGGTTGTCTGAGATGGGTTTCCCACTGCAATTAGCTGAGCGAGTTTTCAGTCACCCTAGAACTTGCCTGCAAAAATGGCAGAAGTAATGCTGAGGTGGTTAAGATGTGTGTAAGATAAAGGCATACTTTTGTCTTATCTCGTCAACCTTTTAACAGGAAAACATTGGAAGATTTTAGAGACAACATTAAGATAGGCAGAGGCTAAGAACTGCTTTGGTTAGTTTGTCATGAACTCTGTAAAGTGACAGTCTTAATTGTTTCACTGATAAAAGATTTGAGCAGTAGATGAACACAATAGAAAGCAAGTACAGATTTTCAGATAATAACTACATAAAAGTAATACAAAAGTTTTATATGTATATTTAAATAAAGGTTATATATATATACACAGAAACATATGTATAGGCCATAACAAAAGAGAAACAGAGTATAGGCTCAAGGCTTTAATGTAGGTAGTTCATGGGAACAGGATGTTCAAATGGAGATTAGACACTGCAAGGACAGTCATGACAAACGATCAAGAACTCGAGAGAACAGAACAGTCAGTGAAGAAGGGAAACTCAGACTTTTGAAGGCAATCCGGCAGATGAGGGTGACATATCATGGTGAGAGTTGCCTTTAAGGAAAACAGAAATAAGAAATTGGGAAAAAAAAAAGTGAAAAAAAGAGTTAAAGAGGATAAAGAGAGGAAATTGCTGAAGATTAACCAAAGAAAAACTGATCTAGAGAGTCCCAACAAGAGAAAGAGGTAACGTATGTCAGCATATAATTTCCATGTGCCTCACTAAAGAAAAAGACAAGTGCGGGTTAAAGATGGAACAAGGCAGAGATTGCTATGAAAGGTGAATGCCTTTTAGTTTATGTGTAGTGCAGTTTTTTCTTAATCACTTTTACTTGAACAGAATGATACTTGGAGTAGATGTACCTGTGTACAGTTAAGAATAAAATCCTAACAAAAACGGGTGAAAGGAGGTACAATTTATGGACCCATGAAGTCAGTGAACCATAAAGGAAATAGGATCCTATCTTACCAATGCCCCCTGAAACCTGCTTACAACTTGCCTGTAAGATATTGCACCATTTGATAGTACAATTAATATATTTTTAAGTTTAGTGTCCGTAGTATGAAAGATTTGCTTGGTATTGCCATTTCTAGATGGCAGCAGAATTATATAGAAAGAGGGAATTCACCATTAAGGAAAAAAAAAAAAAAAAAAAAAAAAAAAAAGAGTTCCAAAAGAGTTAAAGAGTTCCAATCTTATTTACAGCTCAGTAACTGGTAATTAGAAGCCCTAGACAATACGGACTTGATGTGTCATATCATAATGTAATTGCTGCAATTATTTATCATTTTCTTCATATACGTGCACATTAGTTCTCAAAGTGTTATGCTAATGGATGTATTCAGTCTTTTGCAAAGAATGGCTTTAGAACAGGGAGGAAAGGCATAAATACCTTTTCACTACTGTAACAGCATCGCAATAGCTGTAAATCACAGTTGTTCAGATCAAGACAGTATGTGTGCTCTTTAATTAGCATTTCTTTTATCTGTTTGCTTTCTTCCTCCACCCTTCCAATATACTAACAGACATTAAACAACTAACACTCCCCTTCATTTTCAATTATTTATATGGCTAAATAAGTTTACTATTGCTTCTGCTAATGAGCACAATCTGTGCTCATCTGTGTAACAGCTCAGCAGCTTTAAATTCAGAAGATATCACTGCTGTAGAAGTTTGTAGACTATAAAAAAATCACAGTAATACTACATTCTATGCAAAGTTCAGAGAATATTTTCCTGTGGTGAAAATTATTCAGAGTAATTGCTCTTAATATGTAAGATAAACTTAAATGAAAGCAGAAGCTGTAAAATAGTATTATCCCTGCAAAACACACAAGTTCTAAAGAATGCATTTACTATGGAAAAAAAAATCTTGATATGTGAGGTGTTAGGGATAAGAGCATGAGAATTTAGGGTCTTTATATGTAATATTTTGACTGTTCTAAGTTGTCACCACATTCCTGCCCGCTCTCACCATTATATCCCTGCCCTATCTGTTGAGCTGGATCAGGCACTTACCCGATCACACAGTGCAGCAGTTCGGAGCCCCAAGCTGTGTACAGGCTGCTGCTACCAGAAAGGTCCTTGGCTAGTATTACGCTCTTCACCAGTTTAACCATCTCTCTTGGCAGCTCAGATGAGCACCAAAGCCATCGTAGGGGAGCAGGTGGGGTACAGGAGGGAGTGCAGGAATGTGGCAACATTGCCTTGAGGTGTTTTAAACTGCCTTGGAGCCGCACCCATGGGTTCCTGTCCAGCACCTGGATGTGATTCACCATGTCACCTCAGCCAAGCCAGGTAACCTCGGTCACCTCTGCAGTCCTCAGAAACCTACCCACTGGTGTTTACTAGGCTACACTGATCACCAAACAGAGCAGCTGAAAGTATTTTAGTCACTAGCACATCCATCCCTAGCACTGGTGTGACTTCAAGCACTTCAGTAGCAGTTTCCCTCAGGACGTAAGAAATGCTGTAGTTCTCACTAGAGAAATGCTCCATTCCCTTTGTGAACAAAGCTATAGTTTATCATTTGTGGTATGCTGTGGTCTCTGATTTTCCTAACTGTAAAAAAAAATGTTTAGGTCAGTTCAGCCTTTTCAGAGAGCTTAAAACTAGACAGTTAACGAAAGGTGTTAAGGCTTTCTATGCATCCTAATGGTGCCTTTGTGTTCATTCTGATCACTGAATAAGGTATGGGTTCTATTGAGAAACATGATCCTATGAAGAAGGATCAAGGATATATCAGCAATCAAGCACTGTAGTTTACAACAGTTGCTCGCTGGGGTTTATTAGTGCAGACTTAACCTTGCCACTCCAGTACTAACACCTAAACTGCTAACTTCTCAGTTACCTACTCGCATTGGCAGAGATGGAGAATTTCATTTTCCGGAGGCAAGAAGCATCACTTAGTACAGGGTGGGGTTTGGGTGAGGCCAAAGGAAAAGATCTGTCTTTATTTTCTTTCACTGGCAGCCTGGCAGAGCTTTTGCCTCTCTAGTGCCTGACAGGAAAGCTGGGAAGTTACAACCATGTCAAATGTGAAGAGCCTGGCCCATTTCTTTCTTTCTTTGTCTGGGAAAAGGGGAATGCTCCAGCTCCTCAGGTGCTCTTTGATGAGTGTGCGTGTGTGTATATATGTAAATATATATATATATACACAGAGACACATGAAATAGGCTTTACCTGCAAGATTCTGGCAGGGTGGAATATGGGGAAAATCTCTATCTGGTTTCTGCTCCTTGTAGTGTCCAAGCAGAGTGGGTTTTTCTCATGAGAAGTCCCTTTCCCTTTCCATTTTCACTCCATTGTGTGCTCTGACATAAGCCACAGGATATGAATGCAACCTTTAGTGGGTTTTGTATTCTACTTGCTATTTTCACCTTTTCCTGAAATCATAGTAAGGAGTGCAGGTGAGAAAAGTAAACAGTGATTTTTAATATTTGGAAAGATCTGAATGGAATTTCGAGGACAAAGAAAAGCCACTTCACAAGGCTGAACTAGTTCTCTCCCTCCTCAAAATCATGGGGTGCTCCAAATGAGGGAATTCTGAGAGGCTCTTAGAAAGATCTCGGGAATTCTAGCTAATAGAGAGTAATAGAAATAATTAAAAGTGTTAGGCAAGCTGATGGTTGCTACTAACACCCTTCATAAATAGTTATTTGTAATTGTATTTGAATTATTCTTGTATCTTACACTTTACTGTTACATTTACGAGTAGTTTTGTATCTTACATTTACTTCCATTTGCTAATATAAACAATGCAATACTTATGAAGCTATTGTGCAAAATAAGGTTCATACAGCAAAAAGTAAAGCAAGTTCCTGTACCCTCCATGAGTCCTTTTAACTTTCATGTTAGTTAATTGCAGGGATTTTCAAATAAATGATGTCAAATATAAGAGAACTCATTTTCTAATTTATTATCCACAGAAACCCAGATTGATTTTGACCCTGGCTAGGAATAGGCTTCAGAACAACACTTCACACATCTTTAAGTTTACAACAGTGCTCAGGTTTCTTTTTTTAATCTTGGATGTTCAGGCATTCATCAGACTGCATCTTAAAAGCTCTGCATATATCAGCTGCTATTTTTTCGGGGCCTTGTAAGAACCCTGAAGGCTGTCTCTACTCTTTTACTCTCCTTCTGAAAAATACACCACCAATCTTAGAAGTCAAAGCAGTTTCACTGATGCCTTCCCACCCTGTCCACCATGTGAAAGATCTCCTTTGGCTCAGACTGGTCCTGGGCCTTCCCGAACCACTTGCCAGCACTGCATGTGGGGCTTCCCACTCCTCCGCAGCTCCTACCCCTCTGCCCCACTGCCCTCTCCCCTCAGCAGAGTCTGCAGCCATATCTCTGAGTGCCTCAATGTCATCAGTGACTTCCCTAGCTTGCTGTCTATAAAACCTCACTTGCCCTGTTTCAGGTGGATCATTTCCATCAGACTGATGTCTTGTTGCTTCCTTCTGGGGCCAGTGCAGACTTGGTATAAAACTACAGGTTTTACTCCAAGGCTGTCCCGAAACCCGACGCCCCCTGTCCAGGGCCTTGTGGGGAGCACGGAGGCCAAGGCTTGCACAGTCCTGCAGCCCCACAGCCGGCCCTGCTGCCATTTGCACCCCACGGATTGTGTTGTCCCCTTGTTGGACCAGATGATTTTGGAGGTCTTTTCCACCCCTAATGATTCTAGGATTCTGTTTCAGGGCAGAATAAGCGCAGCAGTAGGATGAGTTGACCTCCCATCCCTCAGAGAGCCACCAAACCCCAGCAGGTGAATCAGGGAGGTGGTGGAGTCACCGTCCCTGGGGGATGTTTCAGGAAGGATTGGGCATGGTGCTTAGGGACATGGCTTAGTGGTGATATCGGTGGTAGGGGGACGGTTGGACCAGATGGTCTTGGAGGTCTTCTCCAACCCTAACAGTTCTATGATTCTAAACCACTCCATAAAGCTTCTGTAGCGCTTTATTCCCAGTTAACTGATTATCATCGGCATACTGCTGGGATACTTTTTATTTTTTGAAACTTTTTCAAACCACAGGTTCCTGCGCGATAGGCTAAGCTCACGCTGCCGCGCCCCCCCCGCGGCCCCCCCCCCCCCCCCCCCCCCCCCTCCCCCCCCCCCCGCCTCCTCCGGCAGCGTTTGAACGCTCCCGAAGCGACCAACCCGCGGTGCCGGCGGCCGGGGCGCTGCTCTCCCATTGCCGGGGAGGCGGGGACAGGGCGCGGGGGGCGGGGGATTACAAACGTGCGGCCGGGCGGCGGCAGGTTCGAAGGGCGGCTGGGTGGCGGCGGAGGGACGGCAGGGGACAGGGGCGGCTGCTGCCGCTGCCCCGAGCCGTGAGGTGGGGCTCTGGGGGCGAAGGGGGAGGCAGGGGCCGCTGCTCGGGTGGAGCCCCGGGAGGTGTGTGGCTTGCAGGAGCCTGGGACGGGCTCCGGGTGGTGGTGGTGGTCCCTGCGTGAGGGGGGGGCTGAGGTAACCGCCGGCAGGTCGGTGCTGGGCGAGCGGCGGGCTTAATGCAGTGTAAGCGTCGGGATAAGGTGCTAATAAACGGCTTCTGAAGGGTGTCAGTCACATGCATCTGTGAGAATAGAAACCCTGCTCTTGTCAGGGGGATCGATTAAGATGGATTTCCTAAATCTCATCTTATTTTGACTCTTCTCTCTCATTAGGACCTAATGTTAAAAGTTGCTGCTTGGTGGCCTACAATTTAAGGTTGTACAATATTCATTCTAACTACTGCTAATCTTAAAAAGGCAATTTATTTAAATGAGAGGTTTATTTGACATCTGTCAAGGTCTAATTGTACTTTTTTTGTTTCAGGTGTAGCTACCACCCATTTGTGTAAAAGAAAAACCCAGCCAGTATGAGCTGGGTTGTGGAGGAGTGGAAAGAAGGCCTGTCCCCCCGAGTCCTTCAGAAGATTCATGAGCTGGAAAGTCAAGTAGACAGGCTTAAAAAGGAGCGGCAGCAAAGACAGTTCCAGTTAGAGTCGCTGGAGGTAGCTTTGGAAAAACAGAAACAGAAGGTAATGGATGTACTATAGTCACTGCCCTAAAATGCCATTCTGCAAACCAAACATGATTATGAAGCTTTATAATCTGTTGTTAGAGAGTGATTTTGGTTTGTTTCTTTCTACTGACTGAACAGGTAATGTAGAAATATAAACTGTTCATCATTCTTTCATAGCTGTTCATCATACCCTCCTCTTTTGTTAAGTTTTCATTGACTCTTAAGGTCATTACTGCCTTTTATCAGTGTTTGGCATGGCTGTTTATGTCCAGGTGTTTGTTTACTTACAGGCCTTCTTCCAGGCTTTGCTTTGTGACTGAGAAAAACATTTATTTATTGTTATGCTTGTTATAAAATCTTGACAATAACTAGGCCTGCCTTCTATCACAGAGCCACACGATTGATGGCCTCTTACTGTTTCTCCTTGCCTGTGTGCACCTATTTGTCTTATCTGTTGCTTTAGATTGTGTGCATCTCATTTCTGTTTTTAAAGACTATTTTATGATTTTTTGACCAGTTTTGTCTCATCTGGCTCTACCTTGTCAACTCTCTAGCCCTCCTTGCCAGGGTCCTTCTGTGCCTCAGTCAGGAGTAATCCATTTGACTGAATTCTGCTTTGTTACATTTGAATAGGGTTTAGAGGCAATTGACAAAGGTTGCCTTTTCTCCTGTTAGCTGTTACAGGCTTCTAGCAAATCTCAAGCCTAGTAGTTTACCTTGACTTTTTTTTCCCCGTGACTTTTTCAGGCTCTTGTCTCATCTTGTCTCAACTGCTGTGCTCCTCAAACAAAAAGAAGGGTTGCATTCAGATAGGTGTGTTCTAAAATTCTTAGAACCAGCAGCTAATACTGGCTAATACTTAATACTTATCAGCTGAAAGCAAAGCTGAATGGAATTCTGGAGTCCTTAATTCCCAGTGGTTACTGATTAGCAGCAGGTGGCTGTAGTTTGCCTCAGAAGCTGGAGGGGAGACAGAGCAAGTCTCTGCTGTCTGTCTCTATTTCCAATTTAAAAGCTGTGACCCTTGATAATTGTTGTGCATTTTCTGTTTAGTGAGTCAAGGTATTCTGATTGCTAAAGCTGATAGATGTGAAGAAATGAGACAATCAGTGAGGAGTGATTCAGTGTAGACTAGTCTTTAAGGTCTAATGAATTCTTGATGAGATTGTGTCTAGTCGGTAAATAGAAGTTGTTTGGGTGTTAATGTCATAGATTTGAATTCTAAGAAGTGTTTTTTGTTTATACCCAAGAATATTTGAACAGTGTGTATATCAGAGGCTTTCAGTGCTGGCAGGGTTTTGAAAGATTATGAAGAAAATAACAGCATATAAACTATAACTATTACTTTTAGTTGAGTGAAGACTTGAGACAATTTTGAAATGCTCCATATTCCTAATAGGTTGAAAATGAAAAAAATGAAGCTGCAACTCTGAAGAGAGAGAACCAGAGCTTGATGGAATTGTGCGATAGTCTTGACAAGGCAAAGCAGAAAATTTCACATGATCTTAAAGTAAAAGAATCTCAAATCAACATTCAATCAGGGCAGCTGAATGACAGCAAGAAAGAAATTGAAAGACTAGAACAGGAACTGAAAAGGTGAGGACTTGCTTTGTCTCTGATCTAAAAACAGTTGTTTTCTCATGTTTTGCTGATTTCTCATTTGTGTTTTCACACATGCATACATGGGCATCTACATAAGTCTCTGTGCCACTTGAAGCAGTAAGCACCTATGGTTCTTGTTAAATTTGGGGGAATTCTATAATACCAAGTTAGAAGAATCCGCTCATTCTGGGATAACAACAACAGAAGTTGTTAGTATAACTGAGTTACTTTACAAAAGTAATCTGCAGAGGGCTTGGAGTTGCAAGATAATTGCACAGATAATTCAATCTTTAAGATCAAGTCTACCAATAAAATATGAAAGCTGGAAGAAGGGGTGAATGTTTCCTGGAGCAGAAGAAGCAGTTGTCAAAAGCCATGATGCTGTGACTGAATCACCACATCCAGTTGCGTAGGTAAAGAAGTGGTTCCCGTTCCCTGGGTATGGAAATGGAGGTTTGGTGGAGGATCAAACATCTCAACTCCTCTGGAACAGAAATATCTTTGGTTAGATATGAAACACCACCTCTGTATTGATACGTGTTCTGTGCAACTGTAGTGTTGTGTAGCTGTGATTCCAGACAGTTATTTGCATTATTTCTTCATCTATTGTGTATTACATTGCAGTTGATGAATGACGCCTTACCTTATAAGCATTACCAGTTATGTGGCACTCTGACAAGAGGTGTGTGCTGGGTATACAGAATCATGGAAGGGATCCACAAGTATCATCAAGTCCAACTCCTGGCTCCACACAGCACTTGCCGAAAATCAGACCCTATGTCTGAGAGCCTTGTACAAATGCTCTTTGGTCTCTGACAGGCTCAAGGCTGTGACCACTGCCCTGAGGAGTCTGTCCCAGTGCCTGACCACCCTCTGGGTGCAGAACCTTTCCTTACCACCCAGCCTGACCCTCCCCTGTCCCAGCTCCATGCCGTTCCCTTGGGTCCTGTTGCTGTCCCCAGAGAGCAGAGCTCAGATCCTGCCCCTCTGCTCCCCTTGTGAGGGAGCTGCAGGCCGCCATGAGGCCTCCCCTCAGCCTGCTCTGCTCTGGGCTGAACAAACCCAGGGACCTCAGCTGCTCCTCATATGTCTTTGCCTCTAGACCCTCTCATTTTATATACTTAAGCACCACTACTATATTGTGCTGCCCAAAACTGCATGCAGTACTCAATGTGAGGCTGCACCAGAGCAGGACAATACCTTTCCTCGACCAGCTGGCAGTGCTATGCTTGGTGCACCCCAGGACACAGTTGGCCTTGGCTGCCAGGGCACACTGCTGGCTCATTCAACTTGCTGTTGATCAGAACCCCCAGTTCCCTTTCTGTGGGGTTGCTCTCCAGTCCCCCCTGTCTGTGCATGTATCTAGCATTGCTCTGTCCCAGGTGCAGAATCTGGCACTTGTTCTTGTTAAATTTTGCATGGTTGCTAATTGCCCACCCCTTTAATTTGTCAAGATTGCTCTGTAAGGTCTCCCTAGCCTCAAGGGAGTCAACAGCTCCTCCTGATACAGTATCATCAGTAAGCTTAGTATGCATTTAAGTCCTGCATCTAGATAATTTATAGAGACATTAAAGAGAACTGGCCCTGAAGTGGACCTCTGGGAACACTACTAGTTTCGTCACATTTAGTATAACCTAGTTTACTCTAACCCTTTGAGCTACACCTGTCAGAGGTGGAATGTAATTCATGTAGTAAAAGAATCTTCTATAATGCAGGCATATAAAATTCATCATCTGAGGATGCTTATGCAAATGGAACAGTTGTCAATAATGAAGTGGACATCGTAATCTGTTAAACATGTTCCTATACTAGAGCTATACTGTTCTTGAATAAAAGAATTTCTACAACTGTGTGTGTCAATAGGGCTGAGTATCCTGCCCACACGATAAACCATTGTACTGCTAACAGTAAAGCAGAGTTACTCGCTCAGAGAGCGATAAGCCTGTGACACAAGGCCTCTTAACGTTTATTTTCTTCATGGTCTGAAATGTGTTTACTTTCTTTAACTGTTGGAAGGTATGCCTCTTAGTGTCCCAGTAAAGTAAATAAAGATGGAGCTGCATTGCACTTTCTGCTTTTACCCTCTGCACGTTTTTGTCATCTTTTCACAATTAGGAAAAACTAAGGAAACGTGAGATATTTGACTGTTGTGAGAAGATTCTAAATTTTATCAATTTATGACACGTAGAAACAACAACTTTGTGCAAGGAATTGCTGAGATCCACCAAGGAAGAATCCAGTGTAATTCAGCAGGGTTGTTAGAACCACACTGAAATATAGAGAAAGCCTGCTGTAAAAGGCTGGCCCTGAGAGGTTACAGGCCAAGGATGTCACATTTTTCCCTTTCCAAAACCATGCAGAAAGCTTAGTTTGCTGAATCCTCTGCTTTCCTTTATAGTTCTTTGCATAGCTGTCCACTACAATAGATTACATGTAGCTTGACCCTGCCTATCAGTTTTGATCTTGATTTGGTTCTGGTTTATCCTAACTGATCACTTACCACTTCATAGCACCTGCCAATGCCTGGGAGAAGAATCTTTGGTGTTGTGCTTTAAAACGGAGGGGAGAATGGAGTAGGAAGCTGTGGAGCCACTAATGTGGTGGGCTGCAGCCTGATCCACCTGGGCTTGCTGGGCAGGACCAAAGTTACTGTTCCTTTGACTGCAATTCCTGCTTGTAAATTCCTAACTAGTTTTCGTGGATGAGTTTGTAATCCCTCATGCTCACAAAAATCAGTTGGAAATTGATTGTAATTCCAAATGGATTTTCAAACTAAGCACTTGAAATCATATTTATTTGTGTATTTTGGACTGTTAAAAATAGATAATTGACTTTCTAGTTTCCATCATTAATTTCTCCTTCTGCTTCTTTCCTAAACAGATACAAATGTGAGCTTGAGAGAAGTCAGCAAGCATTGACTGCAGGAGACTCGTCATTCAGTGGTACTCCACAGAAAAATTTAACTGCTCCTTTAACACCAGTTCAAAGTCATAATGGTAAATTAATTTTTCTTCATCTAGCACAGATAGACAACTATCAGTTTTCTTGGAAGGTGGGAGAGGTATTTTGAATATTACGCTTATGTACCGAGTTGTCTAATCCATACTGCATAGCTCTTATGAGAGTGCCAGGTTTGTAACACTGTAAATTCCAAGTTTAAAAAATATTAGTGCAGATTGAACTGTTACTGCAAATGTTACATCTTTTCAGCACTACATTGATGGGCATGGAATAACAATAGGAATAGTTATCAACAGACTGCAGCATTTTTTGAATGCTTGTTCCTAGTGTTCACGTAGCGAAGAGCGAATTTCTTCTCTTTCATGCACTGCAGGTGCTTTAACTAAAGTTCAATCAACAGTCATTTGTCTTCTTTAGGAGATTATTTTTGACTTAGAATATTATTGTGCATAATAATCTGCACAATTAAAATAAAACCTCTGTATCCACTTCAAAGCATCACTTCTATCTTCAAATTAGTGACATCAAATAGATTTAAAATATTTGAATGAACTGGAAAAACGAGAGGAAGATTCCGTTAACAGGAGAACTGTTACGTAGCCAGACACCTCAGTGCTGTATACGCTGAAGAACGGTGATGGGTTCAATATTGAGAATACTTTCTTTGCTGTGAACAAATGTTCTGTGTGTTTGGCATCTCAGTCTTACTCCAATCGGAAATCTGAGATATTTTTGTGTATACTAGTTTCTTTGAATTCCCTTATACATATCCAAAAAGGGGTGCAGGACAGGCAATGTCAGTTGTTCCAGCTTCCACACAGAAGTGTGGCCTTCCTGAAGTAAGGATTAGGTTAAAGTAACTATTTAAAATGGTGTTGTTGCAAGAGTTTGTTTTCATTGAAAGCTGGTATGTTATTTCAGATGTTACAAAGTATTCTAGTTCTAGTTTTTTTTTTTTTTTGAAAATGTAGAATTATTTACGAATTCAAGAAAAGGGAAGCAAGACTTGCTTTAGACTAATATACTCCTTTTAAAATTTCACCAAAAGAATCCTGTTCAATACCTATTATGTTTGAAAGTTGCTCAAGGGAAAGATCCAGCCTTATTTTCTGTTTGTTTCTTAATAATGTTAATGCTACTGGGCTGGTAGTGTAAAATATATACACATATATAGATATAAATATCCATATATATGTGCATGTATTGTTAAATATATACATGTTTTTGAAAGTAAAAAAAATATAGATACATGTTCATTATTATATGCATTATATACATTTTTCTATATACATTACATATTGTCAAAAAAAGCATGGAAATAAACTCTGGCATTGGATCCTTACTTTTATCAGTTGTGTTTTCATTCTAATGTCAAGTTCCACATATGCCATAGGTGTACTTTCGAGGCCCTAAATTACTAAAAATATTTTTATATATAATTCTTTCTTCCTCATGATCTGATGCTTCTGACAGCTGTTCATTTTCATCACTCCTGTGATATGAAGAGGCTAGAAAAGATTACCTATATACTAAGTTGTATTATGAAAAAGTATTCATCATGTCTTTGTAGATGCTAAGTTTGAAGAATTAGAAGAAAAATACAAGAAAGAAGTAGAAGAAAGAAAAAAGCTAGAATTAGAATTGAAAACCATCCATGTTAATGTAAGTATCTTTTGAAAATAATGTGTTACGTCTAAGAAAGTTGGTACTGCTTAAATTGGAAAATGGAGTGGAAACCAAGTGAAATATATTCTGCATCACTTTAAGTATAATTAATATATATAAAAAGATTATATATATAAATATATATATATATAATATAAAAATATTAATCAGAGTGTCCTGCCATTCAAAAGTAACCTATAGCCAGCATAACTGAATAGCAAAGGAAAGAAGGATATTAAAAATGAGAACACATCTTTCAAAACCTAGGAGTCTTGGGCAGTCAAGGACAAGTGAAAGCAGTGCCAGTTTTGACAATTTAAATGTGATAAAATAGTAAAATAGCTTTGAAAAGATTACAAGAAATAATTTACCCAGCAAGCAAAAAATCAATAAATTTTTTAATTGTGTAAGTAGTACTAAGTATCTTAGAGTATCTCAGAGGCCAATAGATGATGAAGATGTAAAGGCTGTCATTGAGAACAAGAAGCTGAAATCTTTTTGACTTGGTATTTACTCTTTAAAGGCTAAGATAGCTATATATATATCAAAGCCTTTCTTTATGTTGGTTGAATATGTGGCATAGACTCAAACTGAAAAGTCAGAAAAAGTCTTAAAATAAATTGATAAAACGAATAGTACTAAAAAAACCCCACCAGATAGAGACAATATTTACCAATGAATTGATACAGCACTCCAAAGTGGGACTGCTGAATCAATGTGATGTGGAACTGATTTCAGTCTCCTCTTGGCAGGTGGCAAGGGTGATACAAGTTTTTAGAAAGGCTTGCAGTACTAGTTCCTGGGAATGTAGTTTACAAAGGCCAACTTTTTGTCCTGGACAAATCGTTAGAAACTTAAATAAAACAAATGTATTGATGCATGTGTATATATAATATATGGAGAAAAGATCTCTTTATTATTTGTAAAGGTAAATCATGCCTCACATATTTTCAGAGGTGTGTGGTTCTGGTTTTTGTTTTTCTTAGAGTAAATCAGAGAACAAGTGTGATTAATTCAATGTAATGTTGCTGGATATCCAAAATGCTCTGAAAAAAACTAAACTGCTTTGATAAGGCAGAGTTCCTCTTGTGAACTGCAGTAAAGATTGAGGGCTAGGAATAAATGGTCAGTTTCTACAGAGTGATGAACAGTGGAGCCTGAAAAGGATGAGTGCAGAGAACAGTGCTATTCAGTATATATGGTAACTATCTGACAAAGCGTTGAACAATATGGCTGAAGTCCACACGATTTTATTATAGTACATAGCAATAGCTAAGATAATCAAGTTAAATTCAGCATCAGAGATGTGAAGTAACACACTGGGAAAACATAATCTGAACACTGCATACTTGATACAGTCTGTTTCCAAACTTGGTGAAAATATTCTAGGAAGTAATTCTGTAATTATTGTGGCTAGATCTCTGGAAACTTCAATATTGTGTTCAACAATGGTGAAAAAGAATTATTTGAAAGAACTAATGGGGAAATATTTTTTTGCCTGTGTTCTCTGCATGTTCCACAATTATGGTCATTTATCTGAAAACAGGTGTAGTAGAACATGATGGTTCAAAGATGAGTGAGGATCAAGAGAGGAAACAGAAAATGGTCATTTTTCTGTTTTCGTAGGGCACAATAACAGTACCAGCTTTTCAGGATTTGAACAAAAACTTTTTTGTTCAAAAAAAGCTGGTATGTTTGAACAACAACTATTTGATGTTATACAGTGTTAAATGACAGAACTCTTTGTCACAGAGTACTGTAAAAAACAAAACAAAACAACAAAATACAGAAAGATCCAAAAGAGAAAATACAGGTGAAGCATTTCAGTAAAAATTAATTCCTTTAATTTCCAGGGTTCAAACAGTTGTCTCAGGAACTCAGGAAATTTAAATGGCACATCAGGGGAATGATTACCCTTGTTTATTGTTAGGCTTTTCTGTTCCCTGACCATAAAATTATATTTTATAAGATTGGAGACAGTGTCCTGGGCTATAAGTATCTGGTCCTAGCACAGCTATTCCTACATGACAACATATTATCTGGTTGGACTGAGAAGTCGGACTGGGCATTACATGGTTTAGGGAATTAGTTTAAAGAAATAGTAAATAGGAGGCATTTGAAAACCCATTTTAAAAATACATTTGGGGGCATTATTGTCTGAGTTTTTTTCATTTAAAACATTTATAGGAGGGAAAAAATAGATTTGGATTGTCACTAATTTTTCTATGCAAAGAGGTTACAAGCTGGTACCTAGCATTTTCTGTTATTGTGATTTTGGCTATTCTGTGCATAAAAGCTTAAATTACTGAGTATGTTCTGAATTTACCTGTGTTTGTTCAGAATAAATATGGGGCAGATATCAGGTATGTTATTCTGGACTTCTGTATTTCTTGCAGCTTGCTTGTGTCAGAAATTGCCTGTTAGAATGTAGCCATTGATTTTGAAAATTATAGGAAGTAAATGATGATTTTCTATTGAAAAGCACAAAAATCTGGGTATGTTAAATATAAACAGATCAAACTCAGTTTTTTAGGTATCCTGGTCTGTGCTGATAAGTACCTGCTATGCTTTTATTCTTGAATTAACGTTATTTTATTTATGTAGTATAAAAAGCAGTGATATCAATCAGTAATTTGCACTGGTGTATGATGTGTGTTATCATAACAATTTGAAATGACCACGACCTATTATCTACTTATTAATAAATGAATTTTGTTATATGTCAGCTGCGGAACTGTGTAAGGATAGACCTTTTTTTTTTGTTTGTTTGTTTGGTCACAGAAAATAAATCAGCCTTATCCTCAGCAAAGCTCTTTGAGTCACAGGGAGATTGCTTGGCATCAGGCTTCCTCATCTGTGTTTTCATGGCAACCAGAAAAGACACCATCTAAAAATCAAGAAACCCCTGCAAAGAGAAGTTCTACAACATCCTATTTTCCATGGGAAAAGGAAACAAAATCTAGTATGACATCAGAGAAGAACAAGTTTGACAACAGCTTTGCTGAGAATTGTAACTCTTCAGTCATCACCCCGCTCAGAGCACAGAACCAAGGTATCTGGTATATTTCTTTAAAAGCCAGAGGCAGCCTCCTGTATGGCTTCATGAAAGCTGCTGTGCAGATAGAAGAGAGGCACTGGAATTAGTGCTTTAGTGAGGAAAAGAGAAAGATACCTGTTGTTGTCTTTGGCAGCTAGCTCAGCTGGCTACTGGCGTGTGTATTCACAATGACTGGCCAGTATGCAGCGATTATCCACAAGCTGTGGTAGCTTTTACATAATAAGTGTGGGATTTAGGAGGGGAGTTTGTATTTATGGTGTGGGCAGGGGATATCACATCAAAATTGAAGAACAGCCTTTTCTAATAACTCCATTGCTTATGGAACAATTTTCTTAAAACAAAGCTAAAACTTTTCAGGATTTCATTCCATCTCAGTGTTAAATTCAAATTCAATTATATTTTTCCTTAATTTTGTATGACTATTGAGATTAATGGCTGAGCAATATCTGTTTAAAAATTCATTAACTGAACATGCTTAATGCATAACCGAGTTCATCCATAAAGGATGTTACAGGAAGCCTGGGATAAAATAAGATACTAAAAATACAATGAAAAAGCAAAATACGATATTATTTTCTGCATGTTAGCAGAAATACGTTTTCTCTGATATCTGATAATTGGAAGAGAACAAGGATTTGTTTGGTTATGGATTAGGTGGCCATTTACTTAAACCTGCTATTTGGACCAGGTTTTCCACTAACTGCTTTTTGCAGGATTTTTTTTTTAAATTGTTTTCTGTATTTTCCAGATGTTTATTCAAATGTCTACATGTAAAACTTTAGTCTGGGCAGTGTTTTTCAGTTTGGAAGCCATATGAATTCAGCATCAGGAGAATAGGTTTTTGTATATTAACAAATAAATAAAATTTAGCAATTAATATTAATTCTTGATAACAGTCCTGTAGCTGGCTAATACTTTTTACCATAAAATTACATTGTGATTTTTGGAAGGCAGACTCCTGCTGATGTGTATTGTGACAAGATCACTTGGTTTTTACTTTTTATATATGTAGCTTTAGGGGCAAGAAAAACATTAAAATGTGAAATACTATATTTGCAGGTGTGAAATAGCTCAAAAGTCTCTTTGAAGCAGAGGCTCACAGTTGCCCCAAATAAATGTTTGCAGTGGAAATCTTTCCTTTAAAAATAAATAAAACAAAGATAAAAATATGTGTTGGGTACATTTTTCTGTATTTTTAAAAACAACAAAGAAAAAAAATAACAGCAGAGTAACAAATTGTCTTTGCTTTTGCAACATTTGTGCCTGACTTTGCATTTTGCTGTGCTCTCATAGTTTACAAAATGGAATTGGTTGATTTAGTCAACTATTTTTTAGTCTTGATAGTTATAGTCGTTAAGATTATAGTAGTAGAGGAGAGTTGAAATTTTATCTTTTATCTTAACTGTTTTTAAAATTCAGAGCTAAATTCCAGTGTTAAAGACCTAGTACAACAACTGCAAGATCTAGAAAAAGAGAAGAAATCCCATATGAATAAATATCAAGAGACTGAACTCAAGCTGGACAGAATGAAGTTGGAATTAACAAAGAAGGATAAAGTCATAAATAAAACCAGAGATAAAATAACTCAAATGACGATGCAACTCAATCAAGCAATGACACAGGTGAGATGTTGCATCGCATCTTCTGAATGTCCATACAATTCATTCCCAGTATTAATGTGTGTCAGTTTTCAGCCATTTCAGTAAGAACCAAGATACTTTGCTAAGTTTCTTGGACGTTTGCTGAGATTCCAGTTTTGAGAAGACTATGCTAGTTTCTGTATTACCTGTTAGAATGTAAGTATTTATAAGCAGTTGCCATTTTCTGGAAGGTTCTTACTCCACCTGAAGAAATATTTTTCATCCATTAGGCATAGCCCTCAGGCAAGATTGCCTGGATTTCTGAAAAATATTTTCAGATCAAGTTGTGTAGAGCAACAGGGACATCTGGTGGCAAGATGTGGCACTAAACAGACTGTCATGTAACTGAAAACTGAAATCACTATTTGAAAAATACTGAAAAATGAAAAATCAGTATTTGTTGCCTAAACTACAGTATGTTGTGGTGAGATAGTCTTTGGATTTTAAATGACTTGTATAAACTAAAATCTAGGTTAAAATGCCCTGCAAATTGATGTTGAGAATGTATGTAGTTTTAAAATTAGATTTCATGCCCTAATCCTAAGCAGTTTGCATACATAGGCATACTAGGTAAAGAAAAATATAGTACAATTTGTTCAGTTTGTTTAGTTGAGAATTTAGAGTGTATTTAAATACATAATACATAAAAATGAATCTACTTGATTTTTGCTGTTGATCATGCAAAGAAGAGAACACCACTGCTTAAAATCATTGAATTTAAACTGCAGATGACCAGTTAGAAGTTTCCGTTTACTGATCAGTTAGTTGAGTTACAGCATCTTCCTCAACTCCTCTTTCACAGCCTTTGACAGATATGAAAATAGTACCCAGAAGTAATAAGTGACTAGTATACACATGATTATTTGAATCTTCATATTTCCATCTAGTTTTTTTCTTTTCCTACTACTTTGACTTGCCTACAAGATAGGAGAAAAATATTTGTGTCTGTCTTCTCCAGATATAATGATTATTATCCATTTTTCTCAGCACATTTCTACATGCTACCTCAGTATATCGGAAAGCTGTGCTGTTTCTCACAGCTCTAGTATTGGTCCTTAAAAATAAACCTTTACATGTTGAGACCAGTATGTCTTTTGAGAGAGAGAGACTGCAACATTTGGCTGTAGGAGTAGGCCTGGCTGGCCCCGCTTGAATTGAGGCACAGCCTGTCCTTAAGGTACCGTGCAGCATCTCCTTGGCTCAGAGAGTTCTTTCGGTCCCGACAGCTGAAATTTATTCCTTTCTGTTACATTTTCCTTCTCGCACTGGAACTGGATCTCTGCCCACCCCTCGTGCTTTGTACGAATGACACTGAGGTTCTGGATTTTAGTTCCCTGCCTCATATCTCAAATTTAATTTCCGGCATGTCTCTTGCATGGTTGTCACTAGCACCATTCCCTGACTGCAGCACTTCCTCTGTGTCGTCAGATTCTTTCATATTATGTGGTTGGCAGGGTTCTGACCGGCAGGCGTTTCCATGGGATCTTACAGGGGCTCACAGTCCCTGCAGGCTGCTTAATAACCCAGTGTCCCTGTACTACTACCTGCATCGTGTTTTCTTATGGCAGAAGGCACTGTTGTTTCTGTAAGTCATTCAACAGCTTTTGTTGCTGGGGAATAAAACAAGTCCTGTTCACCCTTTGCCATTATTTCTTACCCTCTGGGAAAAAAAAAAAAAAAAAGAAGAAAAAAAAAAGTCTGTTTAGCCTTAACAGGTTGTTTTTGGAATAAAAACACATTTAACTTTTCAGGGAGTTGGGTGACATTGCATCACTCTCCTAGTTAACAGAATATTAACATAGTAAGCTTAATCAGATAGCAAGCTGACATATTCTTCATGTGGAGGTAAAACCAGAATATACACTGCTGCTTTTTTTAAATTAAAGTCTAAATTGTGGAAAAGACCCTCTTGTCATTGTTCAGGTAGACTAAGATAATTGCTTTTTTTTTTTTTTTTTTTTTTTTCTGTCCAAATCAACTTATGAACTTAAAGCATCTCTTGCATTTTTAACATTTGGGATTGATAACTAATTATTATAGGTCCAAATGATGGAGCAGAAGATGAAAAGATTGTCCGAAGAACTGAACTGTCAAAGACAAAATGCTGAGAGTACTCGTCAGTCTTTAGAACAGAAAATAAAGGCTAAGGAGAAGGAATACCAAGAGGTAAGGTGGAACTTTTTATTAATTTTGACTTGCTGAGGAGATGAAATCACATGGCCTGTTTTCTGTACCTGCTTTTCAGTTCACTGCAATCACACTTGATAGATAAAAGCCGCAAAGGTAGTTGGAAAAACTGAAAACATCACAGTAGAGGGGAGATGCTGCCAGAGAGATGCAGACTTAGGTTAGGATTAATCAGATATTAGAGAATCTGCGTGAGAGGCCTGAGTGAGATACAAATCCATGAGAAACCAGGTTGCACTGGCTCACGGAATTATGTATATGTGGGTTCAAACTTAATTCAGTTATTTGTAGGTGTGGAATCTGAGTTAATTTTTCCTGCATGTCACATGTGAGAAACAAATTTATTTAGGATTATGTCTTTCTTCTAATCTTGGTTCGTGCTCAGAAGATGGTAAAATATGGGATTATCATCAGTGTCCTTCGTTTCCTTTTTGTGTCAGCTATTGCAGAGAGAACAAGTGTAACAGTATCCCAGAAATTTTTTGGAGTGAAGTTAGGTTTAATATTAACTTTCAGATTCAGATTAGGTCTAAACTCCTTGTAGAATATAACCACTACTAGGAAATTCAAAAGATTACCCAGGTTTGGAAGTGATGACGACATTTCAGATAGGCATTTTAAATTTGCTTTAGGGGTTGGATAGAGGGTTGCCCTGAAGACGGCTGCTGTTGTGTCAGATCTTTAACCTAAAACATTCTCTGAGGTATCCCCAGAAAGATAAAATCACTGGCAGAGGAATTCTGCTGGAGTTGGCTGATGAACAATGTTGATAAGTGAGTGAAACAGTGGTTTCATAAAATCTGTCAGTAGATGCTAACCCAGGATCTCAGAGAGATACAGGACCTGGTCTAGAAGTGGTAAATAAGAGTTGATCTTTAAATAACTGTTGCATGAAAAAGAGTGTCAAAAGATTCAAACAGAGCAGTAATTGTATTCATCAAAAGATGGGTTTGAAGAAGCATTATGTTGTTGATTCTCCTTACAAACCCAATCCGTGTTGGCTGGTGCATGCACCGACTGGAAACCTTCATGGAGATGGCGGTGCTGAGGGCAGAGAAGCAGCACAGCACCCTGCATACAGGTGGTTTGTTGCTACAGCTTGCTTCAGCAGCTGCTTGCTCAGATGCCAGGCAGTTTAGGTGCCATGCACAGGAACTGCTCCTGTGAAGTAGACTCTATTTTTGTTAAAAAGGCCTTCATAAGGCTAATATGTAAATCCCCACACTGTCATTCTAGGTTGTTCAACAAGGCCAGCTGGTGTGAGGAACACTTTCTCTGTAATGTTTGTCATCTGTAAGCTGTTGTAAACTATTACAAAGTTTGTTTAATGTTCATTTATTTGTATGAACTGGATGCTATGCATGGCAGCCAAATTCCGTGTAAAGGTTTTGTTTAATGCATTCGGGCATCCAAATACGTGTACTATCTTGGGAACTCACATCCGTGCATTTTCCTCAGGGATATTATTCTGTTCTGTGAAACCTAAGTCCTGTTCTGGTCCTACCGAATTCTGCTCTGTGAAGCCTTGCTTGTGTGTTCCTTATCCCATTTCTGTTTCTAGAAGACAGGTGAGATTCAGGCATGCATTCCGTTAACTTCCATAAAGGCAAAGGCCTGGGGCTTCTCAGGCTTTATTCAGAGATGGTAACACAGACTGGTTTCAGAGTCTAAACAATTTCCAATGTTCTCTCTCAAATTTTGTTTGCATGTTTCCATCTGAGCTTCAGACTTCCGTAATTATTGGATTGCTGTGGGACATAAAGGCACTGACTTCATCTTTTCATAATAAGGAGCTCACTAGGGTCCAAAAGACCTCCTCGCATGTGCTCAGGAAATGTTCCTGACCACAGCTTTGCACAAGAGCCCTTAGATCTCGTATGTGCTTTCCTCAGCGTTAGTTACTCGTGTCAGCTAACATGACACCCAGCTGGTGTCACATCTTTCCTTTCGGAATTTGCATACTGCTTCTGCCACCTTCTTCTCTGGGAATGTAATTGTAGAGTTATTTATACCAGGTTCTATGTAGAAAAATGCTAAAAATATATGCGTGTATACGTATCAACATATTAGCAATTGATTAAGCGCTGAAATTTGTACAGAACCACAGCTGTAGGAAGTAGAGGCACAGGAACAGCCCCAGTGAGGACTTGCAAGCACAACTGTTTTCTTAATGGGCGCCTACTTGGCACGTTGGAAGATCCACACGAGCTAGATTGTCCTACAGATTTCAGGAAGAGAATTTTGTGCCATTTTCATGACTGCCTTTGTAAGAGTCTCTTGTTGCTTAGTCCCATGCTAGGTATTATTTTAAGAATAATTTTAAATCTTCCTAGGAAAAAAAAATGAACCCTACAGTATGGTATGCACATAATAGCAAAGAAGAGATGAATTTGTCCACCTGTTGTACTCTAATGTAATTCTTATTTGAAACACATCCTGAAGATAACAAATTGATACTGATACTTTTACTAGTTTTAGATTTTTTCCCTTTTCATGAACGTTTCTGTAATGGAGTTTTTAAGGAGAGGACACAAATGGTGTTACAGCCATTCTTGCCCACGACAAATTTAAAGCATGCATCAAAGTTGTTTTCAAGTTTTTGTTTATCATGTCAGATGGGTGTCTCAGAGCAGGCCATATCTGCTAACGAAAATCATTCTGTTGTTGCTTCAGTAACCGAAATAGAAACTTGTTTTAATTTGTGCATTTATTTCTTTGATATTGTACCACTGTTTTCTAGGAACTAGCCTGTCAGCAACGATCCTTACAAAAGCTGGATCAGCAGAGCAACCATGTAAGAAACAAACTGAACCAGGAGCTACAGCAAGCCAAAAACGACTTCAACTCTCTGCAGGCAGAATTTGACAAAGTAAGCTTTTTAGACTAATATCTTCTACTAAATCAAGATTTACTGATCTTGACAGCACTGCCTTAAATTAATTATATGTAAAACAAATAATAATAATGAATGTGGAAGCTTATATTGATGTTTTGTGCAATTTGTATTAGCTGTTTTGTATTTACCATTTCTCACTGAAGTACTATGTATTTAAATGTGGATTTCAGGGTTTAGAAGGTTTGGGGCTAGTCCACTTTCCATGGGGAACAGTGCAACTAAAATAAAGCTGCTGTGTGAGAGGGGAATAGTTGGGGCTGATCACAAGAGACACCTTGTACAGAAACCTGCAGAGGTGCAGTCTGATGGTAGAGCTAAGCTGTTTGCTAAACAAGTAGTTGCCTTTTGGAACCACAGCCCCACTTCATGCTCCCTGTTCATGCATTCCTTTTACTTCTTTTGTAGCAGCACCCCCACTCCTCTGAACATACAGAGAGCTGAAACAAGGGCTAAAAGAAGAAAAATTATGTATAAATAATATATAAATAACGTTTCCCATTAGTTTAACTCCATGGATTTCCTCTCCACAAAATCCAGATGAATTGGGGCTTGTATGAGGAGGAACCTGAGTACAAGGGAGGTCTCTCCCACTTCCATTAGATCTCACTAGTTGTGATGGAACCACAGTTTTAAGGAAGTTAGAAAGCAGCAAAAGTCTAAAGAGAGGATGACTAAAAAAGATACATATGTATGGGTCAAAAAACTCTTGAGAGCAGCTATAAAGCAGCAGAGCTAACTGAATTATTAAAAAGGGCCATGAGTCTTTGAAAGCCATGCTGAGAAGAGCCATTAGCAAGGAGACTGAACGAAAACAGTATTTCTGAAAGTGACAACAGCTTTCTTATGAGCTTGTTTTATTTTAGAAATTTAGTTCGGTGAAAACATTGTCAAGTGTTTTCAAGTGAGGTTTCTTTATACACATTTTATTTCACATGTACTTACTGAATAAATTGATTTTGTATAGAAAAATAAGTGCTTTTAGTTCTTTCTCCAGGAAAGCTAATTTATTTCCTAATGATCTAAGAGCAGATTTTATATTAGTGTTTGTTTTCCTGTTTTGACTTGATAATGGCATTTCCTTCCTTTTAAATCTGGAGCACTATAGGACTGTTTCAGAGAGCTAAGACCTGTCCGGTTGCTTCAAAATACTGTGTCCATGGAGTGAGAAGCGTGGTTATGACCCTTCCTAAGAGCAACAAGGCCCTTATGCTCCCAATCTCATTTGAAGCTTACTGTTACCATTGTGGTGATGTAGCTGCAGGTTGGATGTATTAATCCACCTCAGACAGCCTATATGTATTTTAGAGACATGCTATCTTTCTGGTCAGAGGGAAAGGAACTGAAAGGCAAGAAGAAGCTGCTTTCTAAACCACGCTAAAGCAACCTTAGGTTCACGGTGGGGTAGTTTTTGTAATAGAATCTTAGAGTTTAAGCATAGGAGGTTTAAAAAATAGTTAGAAATGCCTGTAAACACAATGTGAATTTTCAACGCTCGCTCTTGCAGATAATGGCAGTGAAGCAACGCTTGGAACGTGATACCAGTGACCTCACCCAGAGGCTGTGCAGAGCGGAGCAGGCTTTATTAGCAGCCCAGGATAAGGAAACTGACTTGACAAGAAGCTTTGAGGTAACTAATGCAGAGGAGTAATGGGTACAATTAATAATATAAATTAACAATCTGTAAACACTAGGGCTGTCTAGTAGTTACCCACATAGCATATTTCCCCATGAGCTATCTTAAAATGCTTTTATGAGCTATCTTACTAATATTTTAGTCATGACACAAAACAAGGTCTTCACTAGCTTCACATAGACTAGTGGAATTTGCATATTTGGCTGAAGGATTGGGATTACAATGCTGTAGCATTACTGCTAAGCTTGTGTTTCACATTGGATTTCTGTTACCAAACATAGCTTTTTGTTTTAAGAGATTCTTGCTTTTAGTCCTGAAATAAAAATGCATAAATGTTTGTCTGATTTTAGAAGTAAATTCTAGATTCATTGTCAGTTCCTTTGGTGCATGCTGCCAAACTGAAGGGTTTTCTGCAGACTTACTATATCCTCTTCTGAAAAAATTTTATTTTTCTAAGAAGAAACACAGTCCAACACATATACACTGCTCTAAATGCTTCCCTCAAAATAAAGTTTAATTCAGAGAAGTCCTTGGCTGTGGACACACTACCTCATATTCATTTGTGCAAAAATCTTTTCCACTTTAGTACGTCTAGTATGTCTTCTGTTAAATTATTTTGCTTTGGTAGCAATCAGACTGGAAACGCTGGAAGCTGTTACACTTGTGCCACTAGGAGACCTCTCAATGTATTTTTTTTTTATTTTTTTCATTTTGTACTTCTAATTCTCCAAATAAAGGGAAGAGAGCTTGATACCTATGGAATCCTTGTCACTGATTTGTTTTATTTAAACACTCTTATCTTCCTTGTTGCCTGTTGTCATGAGCAGGTATAAAATAATCTGGCATAATTTCTGCCAGAAAAAATACTTGGCAAAATTTTATGAGAAAAATTAAAGTAACACAGGGGTTTTTGACCAGATCAGCACAAGCATTGATAAAGCTTTAGTATATTGTGAAAGTTGAGGTGCATTCATTGCTGGTGGATTACAATATCTGGAATTATCGCCAGGTATTGGAATGTGACTATTTAAAGTGTTAATTGTTAGAACAGTATTTCACAAGGCTTTGGCCCAGCTGACTAGCACTCTTTTGTACAATTCCCAGGCACAGTTTGGGAGTTCACACGAGGCTGGCACCATTCCCAGCAAGCAGTTTGGTTACAGCCACCTGTTTTGGAAGATAGAAGATTTTAGTGGTACAGATACAGGCTGTTCCATGCCACTTGGCCTCAATGCTGGATTGTGGTCCTTGGCACATATTTATTTAGCAAATAAATGTAGCCAGTGCCTTCTAGTGGTAATGCTAATCAAGAATGTGCTTGTTCTTCCAACATATCCCAAAGGAGGAAAGCATCTAGAAAGCTTCTGCTCATTCTCAGTGTGATCTTTCATATTTTTAATTAAAAAAAAAAAAAAGACTTTGTATATCAAATATTGTGGGCTCATACCCTTTCTTATTTTGAAATTATAGAGTGAGGTTAGATTTGGTTTAGGTGGTTTTAGGGTTGTATTTTTTTTCTTAGACCCTTTTGTCTGTGAGCACCTCAGTTTGTGGAGATACCATTTTTACTGTGCTAAGTGCTTTTAAGTGCTTTTTATCTACCAATCTTATATCCACCTTACTGGTCTGTAACTATAATCATTTTTTCTTCATATTTGTTTGTCTTGGCCAGACAACTGAACAGCTGGTGATAGTGATGTTTCAGAACATGAGTGATACATTTATGACGAGGCCGAGTCTGGGGGAGAAAATAGTATTTGAAGAGATCAGGAACTGTGTTTTTCTCTCTGTCTTGACTCACACAAGACAGTGTGGTATATTTAGCAGAATTCAAGGCCTGGCTGTTATCCTTACTCTCATAAATAAGTATAAAGCAAAAAAAAATCATCAAATTGTTTTGAAGTCTTGGAGGCTTTGTTGACTGCCCCCTGAAGTTCCTCCCGAATAACAGTAGCACCAGTATATAGGTTCTGGACTTTGGTTTAATTTTTGCTTTTTCAAGGCATAGGTGCAGAATGGATAAATTGGGTAAAACAACATACAAGTAGAAGCGTTAACTGGATTGAAACCAAATTGATTCTATTGCTTATAGCTTTGGAAAGAGCAAATGGCTCGTTGTTACCAGATACTTTGTTAAAGCATGGCTTCCTGGGTCTTGCTGAATGCTATTTATTGAAAATGTTTGCACTGAATCAAAATAATTGGACTGTTCAGCCTTTTTAATTTCTTAAACTTGTTTGTTCTTCTGTCCATAGATCACCCTAAATGTTCTAATGAATGGGCTTGTTTAGTCATTGACTCGTGTTGCATGTGGTGCTTTGAAAGCAGGAAGTTTGGGTACTTGTGCTTCTTTGAAAAATATTTGTCGAGATTGCTAGAAAACTTTGTTCCTTGAAACTTTTGTGTGTCTTTTTTATTATAAATTCTGTGTAGGGAAGGCTATGAGTAGAAGGGAAGGTAACTGCTAGTGACAGTGACAATTTTAATCATGTTCTGAGGGTGATTTATTTATGTTGTTTCAAAAACAAGCCTGCCATGCCAGCAAGCTTTTAATTTTTTTCATCCAGACCTTTCTGTTTCTTGAGCTTGGCTTTTGTGAATTGCTGTCCATCTGCTAGTAGTAAACGGATGAATAATTGACGGCCTGTTTCCAATCGGGCCATGCCAGAGCCATGCCATCTGTTGTCCAGCAGCACAGGAGTTTAGAGAAAAAAAAATTGTTTCCCTACAAGAACTTTTTTTTTGCTTCCTAGATGCAATGTAGTTATATAGTTGGGTTTTGCTTTTTTAAACTCAATTTATTTGGAAGAAAATGCTCTTAATGGCAAAATAACCCTTTGAAAGTATAAGCATTTCTAAAGAAAATTTGAACAGTGTTGCCACGAGGATATTTTTTAGTAGAAAGAGAGCTTTGCGTGAGATGATAAGTGAAATTTGATCTATAATTTTCTTGTTAATTTTGATGCTTTCCTTTGTTGCTTTAGGAAAGCAGCCTAACTTAATCACCTCTGATTTTGTAGGATACGTTCTGTCCTGTCTCTTTGGGGTAGGTCATCTGGAGCTGTTTGCTGTATGCAAACAAGGGGCATCCTGACTGTGTCAACTGGCAGCATGCCTCAGATGCTGTCAACGAGTTAAGTTTATGCTCAGCTAATGTTCTCGAGCAGTGCTTAGGAATCATTGTCCATCTGCCCAGAGAGGACCTAGGGGAATATATTTCTTCTGATTTAAATGAACTGAATTCTTTGATCTTGGCAAACCTTACAAAATCTGGTCTTTCTTGATTTTGTTTTAGGAAGTGAAGCAGGAAAAAAACCTTCTGGACTTGCAATTTGAGAAAAAATTGCAGGAGATCCACCGACTTGAAGAGGAACTAGAAACAGCCAAGCAATCTCTAAAGCAGAGCCAGATTTTTGCAGAAGAGATGAAAAGTGAGTTATGTATTCACATTTGCAGGACTCCTGTTGGATGCTTAATAATGCATGTTTGCTGCAATCTCTAAACTTGATTGTGAATTAAGCAAAAGGGTTTCCTCTGCAGGATATGATTATGGTGGTATTGTTAACCAACATTAAGTTTGCCTGAAATGGAAATGAATTTTTATCTAAACATATGCAATTCCTGAAGATACACAATTTTGAAATTACCTGAAGTATATTGAACTTACTAACAAACTGAATTTCAGAGAATGCATTTAAACCAGGAAACTCCTGTTTTCTAATTCTTGCTTGTTTGAATTAAAAAAAAAAGGGAAAATGTTATGTAAGTACTAATTGTTCAGTTTTCTTTGCAGTGTTTGTTTCTAATTGAGCACACAATTTTTTCAGGGATTAAGTTGAAATATAAAATATTCTTTGTAGTTCTGCTGGATTTGACTAATAAAATGGGATAGATTCCCACTTGTTTCTGTGTGGAAATCAAACTTAATGTGAGCTTTCAGAATGAAGATTTTGAATTTGATTTTGTTCTCCTGAAAATGAATGCCCAAACTTTTCATTGCCTTTCAACTGTTGATTTGTTTTTGACTGGGTAGACAATTGCAGTCCGTACCAGCTATCTGGAGGAATGTAGCGTCTTTTTCTTTTTTGCTACGTGTGCGTGCTACTTCTTATTCTTAGCAAAGCAGAGGAATAATTATGACAATTTGAAAAATGGCTGTGTAGAATTAAGCATCTTTTTTTTTGGCAGAAAAATAGCACAAGAATGATCCATGAAAGGTCATACTGTTACAGGTCCTGTAAAAAGAAAAAAAAAAAAAAAAGTGAAAATGAGACACAGAAACAATAGGTAGTTAGTCACCCGAGAATGCATGTACTTACCAGATTGGAGTGCAGACTTGTATTAGACTGCAGAACAGAAAGTTAACAATGTCTATGAGTACACAGTGTCTGATAGCCTGAAGTGATATAACTAATCCTTTATCCAGTGAGATAACTTAAGAATAATGTTTTGCACTGAAATGATGATTGAAAATAGTAGAAGAAGTAATTTTTCATTAAGCATTATCAGTAGGATGGCCAATGCTGTCTGACGATGATGTGATGGTGTTTCTTGTTATAGATAAGAATGCTTTTCAGGAAGCAGAGCTGAAGCAAGCGAGCTCACCTTCTGTAGAGCAACTGAAACTAGCTTTAGCTGACATGGAAAAGCAGCAAGATTCTACTCAAGACCTGATCAAGGAAAAAGAAAATCATATTAAAGAACTGAACTGTAAAATAAATAAAATGGAGGAAGAATCAGAAGCTTTGCAGAGTCTCCTTGCATTCAAACAGAGAGAATATGAAGAATTAAAAAAAGAGACTAAGGCTTTTTCTCAATGGAAAAATGAAAACGACAACTTATTGCAATTCAAGGGTGAAACAAAAGAAAGATTAGGTAACATAGAACAGATGCATGAAAGCTTTGTGACAGAAACTAAAGAGCACGTTAGTAACTCGCAAGCAGGTATTTCAGCACATCAGACATTTGTTGGACAAACTTCAGCTATTCTTGAGGAAAAGGACATGCAACTGCAAACTCTGAATGAAAGATTAAAAAACCAAGAAGCAGAGCTTCAGGATTTAAAGATCAGTAATAAATTGCTTGAGGATTCAGTAAGACAGCTGAAGCTCATGTCTGAGACATGGGATTCAGAAAAGAAAGGCATGTCTTCAATGATTTGTTTGTATAAAAAAGAAATTGAGGAAATTACTCAAGAAAATGCAACCATTAGGGATTTAAGCAGAGCTTTAGAGCAAAACCAAAAAGCTTTACTGGAAGCAAATAAAAATATTTCTAATAGTTTAAAGGAAAAAGAAGAAATCATTTTTGAAATGTCCAGAAAACATAAGGAGGAAAAACAATGTATTGAAGCAAGAACTGAAGAAATCAAAAGAGAGCTGAAAGTTTTGCAAGAAAAGTATAAGGTGGTAGAAGAAGAAAATGTAGACATAATGAGTATTCTGAGAGAGCAGACAATTGAGTTTGAGGAAAAAAAAGCAAAATTAGAACAAGAAGAGAAACTAGTACTTAGTGAGAATAAAGACATCTTACATAAACTAATAGCCTCAGAAGAGATAAAAAAGGATTTGATTCAAGAACTTCAACAACTGCAATCAGAATTTTCTGACATCCAACATGTGCCCTCTCGTGAGCTTGACTCTTTAAGACAGGAAATATTAAATGTCGAGGCAAGACCAAATACAACACAAGAACAACAGGACATTGTATTTCAAGGTGGGGAGCAATTGGTGAAGGAAATAGAGATAAAAAATGAACCTCTGGTGTGTGACTTTAGTTGTAAAAGGAGGCTCTGTTCAGAACATTTGAGGAAGTGCATGGAAGAAAAAGATGCTGAGCTGAATAAACACCAATTTAAGCTTGAGCTTCTTCAAATGGATTTTGAGGACAGAGAACTCTCCCTAGAGACCTACAAGTTAGAAGTGATACAACTGAAGACTGCTTTAAGGGAAATGGAAACAGAACTTGAGAAAAGTGTGAGAGAGAAAGAGAGACTGCAGCAAGAACTGTTGTCTGTTAAAAAAATGGAAACTTCATATTCTCAGTTTACGGTATTAGGTGAGGATTGCCACTCATTGGAGTATAATGATGATGATGTTTCCCAGAACTGTGGCAAAAGAGACATGGATGAAAGTTATTCACTGGTCTTGCTGTCATCGTCTTTGCAGGTAACAATAAACAAACTGAGTGAGCTGGAAAAAATATGTGAGAGGTTGCAGAACGAGAACATTGTGCTAACCTCTGGATTTGAAGACTCAAAAACTGATGGTATCAGAGATACTAATAAGGTGGCAGAGGAGGAAGAGATCATAATGAGTAATGCAGATACAAATCTAAGAGCTGAGAAAACTACTTCTCCTGCTGAAGTTATGGATCCAAGTGATAACAGGGATTTGAGAATGCATTGTGATAATAAGGAAATGTCCTTCAAATTTGAAGAATGCAGTGCTGGACCTAGTTCTGACTATGAAGACTTAAAATTATCCAGCAAAGAAGTTAAAATTCACTTTGCTGAAGTAAAAGAGAAAATCTTTTCTTTCCAGAATGAGCATATAAAGTTATATGAACAACATTGTAGTATGATCTCAAAGATATCTGAGCTACAGTCTTGCATTGAAATACTAAAGGCAGAAAATTGTGCATTGTCAACAAGTCTGAACAATGCTCATACAGATTATCTGACAGGGTCACTATCTTCTAGCCAAAATGGCACACAATCTGAAGTAGATGAAACAAAGTCCACAGTTTCTTTCTCAGGTCTCTGTTTCTCAGAAGTAAGTGAGGCTGAAAATTCTTTTAACAGTGGTATGTTGAAATGGGCAGAGGAAATTAATCAGCTGAGAAGTTCTGCAGAAATGAATTCAGAAGGTGCAGCAAATGTTTTGGTTGAAAATTGTCATAATGGTACCATACTGGACTCTGTTAAAGATCCCAGGAGCATTACTCCTAGCACATCTAACCTTGAGGGTAGAACTGAAGAACTTGAAATGCTATGTCAGACATATGAGAAGGCCGTCAAAGTGCTTGAAGAGCAATCTCACATTCAAGAGAATATGAAAAATGAGGAAATACAAGAGCTGAAAAAGGTTATACTTTCAGAGAGAAAAGAAATAGATTATCTTAAACAACAAAATCTGTCAGACAAGGAGGAGTGGCAGCAGAAACTGAGTAACCTGACTACAGAAATGGAGTGCAAACTGGCAGAAGAAAGAAAACAAACTGAGAATCTGTCTTTAGACTTTGAAGCAGCGCGACTCCAATTACAAGTCCTTGATTTAAGTTCTCATTCACTGCTGTGCACTGATACTGAAAATGTAAGTAATAGCTCTTGTGCAAAACAGTTTCCTGTAAACCTCTATGTTTATGGCAAAGCCAAATGAGGATTTTACTGATTTGAAAAGAAATGTTTAAAGTGGTACCCACAGACATTTGGTACTGTTTAAAGAAAGTAGACCAATAATCTGTACCTTGAATTCTGGCCTACGTATCTCAGGGATTGTGAGAAATAAAAAAGTCAATGGGTTTAGTCCACTAGAGTTGTGAAAGTAGTACAGTGTGCTCTACTTTTTTTTTTTTTTTTTTTTTTTTTCAAGTGCTGTGTCAGTTGGTACACGTGCACTGTATGCACCTGTACTGCCTTTGCAAGCTTTAGGTCTTCTCTGATTTAATACAGCCTGTTGAAGATGCCTGCACTTCCCACACCCCTTCATGGGACCATAAAGAGCAAACTAGGACTGCTTCCATACCCCTAATTCCTTTTAACGCTCTCAATAGCAGACCAGAGCTAGCTGGTAGCAGAACAGTTAATTTTCAGTTCTGCCTAAATTCCTCTAAAATACCTAAGAGCATTCTCTTGCATTTTGCAAGTCAGTGCTGTCCTTTCTTTCAGCACTATAGGTGATGTGCAACCAATGATCTCGATTTTCCTGCTCCTTGTAAAGAGCATCCTCTATGACAGAACCAGAATTTCAGTCACATTAGAGGAAAACCACTTTAGTTCATGTGTACAGTGTGTTCAATTAATTCCCCCTGACAGAAATCTGACAGGTTTATTTTCTGTTTGGGAAACTTCCAGTTTGGGCCATTAAGTCCTGTACAAATGGTCTCCAGCACCTGGTCAGCATAGGCTTGGAGATAATAGTTTAACACTGCTCTCTCAGACCTAGCATCTCAAAGATCTCCATTTTATCCACCTGTGCAACACTGAGCAGCTGCTCCTTGCAGAGAATAAAGTCTTTCACATGTATGTTTTGCTCACAATTCACTTGGAGTATCCACACTGATACACAGACACCTCAACATAGACTGTTCCTACCACACACAGCTGGAATTCTCTCAAGAATAAGTACCCAGTACAGGTCATTCAGTTTCTCCCTATGGTCCGTCTTCTTTTTTGGAGTCCTCAGGTTTGTCACTCAATTTTGTTTCATATGAGACCGTGAGATGGCGCCACGTGTAAGCCAGCTCTGACAGACACTGGTAATTGAGAGAAGGGATTCTTTGAAGATTTGGGGCTTATCCTCCTTCAGGATTCTTTAGCACTTAACAGTCGATGAGCAGTAAACATTTTTCCCATTAGTGATACTTAAAGTTTTTCACAGTTTTTGTATTTTGTCGTTAGTAAATTCAGCTGAAATTTCTCCCTCAATATCTTTAAAATTTTTTGGCCAAAGATGCATGCATGCGTGCTTAAGTGTAAATTCTTTACATAGGAAAATTGTGCAGATTCTGAAGGTGAGAAAGATGCTATCTATTTATTTTGCATAAGAGGGAAGCTTCACTGGCTTAAGAAAGTTTTTAAAACTCACCTTGCTTTTTTGTTTTTATTTTATATGTATATATTTTTTATCTTTTTAATTGATTCTTAAACTTTGCAGAATGCTGAACAGGAAAACAATAGTCTTTATCAGCTGGGAAGCCCCTCTTGGAAGCCTTTCCCATTTGGAAGCCCAGAACTGAGAAACAGTAAACGAAAACTAATCCCTGTTGAGAAAATGACTGTAGGAGACAGCTCTGTGTGCGAAAATGTAACTGAGACTGCTGAAGCAAGATTAGTAGAAGATTGTTCTGAGAAGATTTCTGGAGAACAAAAACGTAGAAATACGTCAGGAAAAATCACCAGCCCTTCCCATCACATTAGCGCACTGTCATTTTCTAATAGTAGTATATTTTTGGATTCAGGGGATTTCTTTGAAAATCAAATAAGCACTGAAGCTCTTCAGGAAGAGGCAAAGCAACAAACTGCTGAAAATTTGAAGCTGATCTGCGAGACAGAAGAAAGCCATAAAAATGTTGATTTACAAATGGAAGTCAAAAAGTTAAACTCACACCTGCACTTTCAGAATGCACAGTTAGCTCTGGAGAGCTCAGCTCTTGCAGAACTGGAGGAAACTACTGTAGTAAAGGAAGAGAACAGTGGTGTAAAGGAGAAACTGGAATCACTTTCTGTCAGTAACCAACAATTATCTCTTGAAGTTCTGTCTTTAGACAAAGAACCAGAGAAAATAAAGTCTGAGCTGGAGATATATCAAGTTAAATTGTCTAATGCAGCAGACACACTGGATGATGTTGAAATGGCCAAGGGAAACTGTCATGAACAGTTTCTTGGAGCTGAAAATGAGCAAAGGCAGCCAAAATCTGAGGAAGTTAATATTAAGAACCATGCATTTTTCATAGAAAACGATACTGCAATGCTTCAGGCAAAATATCAGCAGTTAGAAAGGGACAGGGAAATTGACCTAAAAACTATTTCTGTCCTTCAAGAGCACCTTGTTTCAGTCACAGCTGAGAGAAACCATATTGGCCAAGAACTGTGTATTTTATCTGAAGCTAAAATAGAATTGGATGAAAAGTATCAGAAGTTACAAGAGAAATTAAAAGAGTTAGAGTCAACTAAGGTGGATTCTACTGAAATAATTAGAAGGTTAGCGGATGAAGTGAGGACGCAAACAAATCTGCTTGAGCTTGCTAAATCTGATATAAATCGGCTGTCCAATGAAAAAGATAACCTCCTGCAGAAGTTAGGAGAGGATGCAGTGTCTTCCACTTTAGAAGAAAAGGTTCAAAACCAAGCAGCAGGTGTGAACAAGGAGAAAGAGCTGCTTGCGAGAGAACTTGAAGTGATGCAGAGTAAATTAAGTGCATCAGAAGTGGAAAATTCAAAGCTTTCTAGATCTTTGGAAGGCTTGTTAATTGAAAAAGGTGAGCTTGCTGCTAGACTCAACTCAGCACAGAAAGAAGTAGATCAAATGCGACATGGAATTGAGAAGCTAAAAGTAAAAATTGAATCTGACGAGAGGCAAAAATGCCGTGCTGCTGAAAAGCTGAGAGAGAATGAACGGAAAGTTGACTCTCTTGTGGATAAAATAGAGAGGCTGGAAAGAGAATTGGAAATGTCAGGGGAAAATCTAGAAGATGCCATCATTCAAATGGAGACGGCTAAAACAGAGGCAGAAACATTAACAGTAGAGATGGAAGAGACGGCTGAAAAGTTGAAATGTCTTCAGTTACAGATCGATGTTCTCACCTCACAAAACGAGTGTTTGGCAAAAGATGTAAAAGAAAAGCAAGAAAGAATTCTTGAACTGGAGTCTTCAAATTTGACTACAGCAAAACTGTTAGAAGAAAAGGAGAAAGAAAAGATGCAACTCAAGGAGGAGTTTGAAAATTCTATGTTATTGCTGAAATCTGAACTGAAAGATACAAGTGAGAAATTAGAGGTTTCTTCCCAGGAGGAAACAGTTGCCAGAGCAAAAGAGCAAGTCTTGATTAACCAGGTCGCTCTTCTTGAGCAAGATAAAGCAATATTACTGCAGGAATATCAGGAAATAAAAAATGAAAATACCAAGTTGGATCACGCAAGGGAATTACTTGTTCAAGAATTTCTGGATTGTAAACAAAATCTGGATGAAAAAATACAGGAAAATTGTGCTCTTCAGCAGCAGGTGAAAGAAACAGAGGAGCTGTCTTCACAGTTGACACGCATGGAACAAGAGTGTGAATGTTGGCACCAGGAAAAAAAAGCGCTGCATAACTTGGTTGCTGAGCTGAAGCTAAAGGCGCAACATTTTTCTAATAATGAAACCTTCCCGGATATCCTGAATGTTCTAAAAGTGTCCTATAAAGACCTTGAGAAGGAGCTGGAATCTACTCTTTGTGAAAAGACTGCTTTATCTAAAAAGGTAATACCATTTCTTTTAGGGCACAGTTCCCTTTTTAAGAACGAGGATAAAGTGTCCTCTGGGCTTACCACTTCCTTAATAAATTATATGTTAAAATAACTTTAACCTCAGACTTTTACAGTAAGTGTCCTATTTTTAAAATTATGTTCTCAATTCGATCACAAGTTTGCACTGTATTTAGAGCTGGAAAGCATGACAGTAGGCCGAATTAAACGGTTGCTTGGAAGTAGGCATAGAAGAAATTGAATCAAATAATGCAGGATATTTTCCTCTTTCCTGTAGAAGGAAAAAGAGGAAAGACAAACGAATAGCGGGTGAGTGAGTTTTTATACCAAGAATAACTACTTGGAGAGCTCAACAGAAAGTTAAACATCAGTTGGACAAGTGCTATGTCAAAATGACATTAATCTGTTGTGAAACCTTGCTTGGAGTTGGAGCAACAATGGGAATAAACTAATTCACCTTTAAAACTGCTCATATTTATGTACAAAAATTCTTGGGAAGTCATGACGCATCTAATTTAAAATTTTAAAAATAAATAAAATTTCATTTCAGGTAAATGAACTGACCGAAAGTTGTATTGAGCTGGAAGCCATGCTAAGTGATACTGAACAGAAGACTTCCAAATTACAGGAAGAATTTACCACAGAAAAGAACAAGCTTTCTGAACAAATACAACTTCTTCAAGAACTCTCAGAAAATAACAAAGTTAGTTACTGCACCTCTATTATTTCCATGTTCAAGGCCAGATTTATTCTAGTTGAGAATGTGTGTGGGCTGGTCAAGGGAGCTGTGCTATTGACCAGTATTTCTGGTTCCTGCTTCCAAGTTTCTGAATATTTCATGTTCTATTTTGAGATGGAATGATGATTAGTTAATGTTTTTTGCCTTTTCCTTCCACTGAAGGAACTGAATTGTTTCCTTAGCATGAATGCCACAGGCGGCTATCTGGAAATCTGGTACCAAGAATTCTCTACTGCAGACATTCAATCGTTAGGCTGGATGTTAGATAAAAAAATGCAACATTTCTCAAGTTTCTTTTAAGGAATAAATTTCTTTCAAGACAAAGTAAAGGAAGAAACAGAATATGAGTCTTTATTTTAAGTTGTTAATATTTAATTCTCAGAGGCTGATTTACTGTGGAGATAAACATAGGTCTTGTTTACCAATGTGACCAATATTGCATCCTTAAACAAGCTTATGTGGCTAATGACAATTACAAAATTTTATAACCAGGGGCTTGTTTCTGTTGTGGCCTTGAAGATTTTGAGTGGAAAAAGAACTGAGATTTTTGCAACTTTCAGAAATCCTACATGGAAATAAATTTTCCTTTTGGCCAGCTTTCCAAAAAGTACCATGAAAAAAGTGGATCAAAATGAAAATACTTAGGAAGTTTTGTTATCTTTGAGAGGGTGAGAGAAATGACTCTTAATCCTTCATGTCACTCTGAAGGAACAATTTTATGTTTGGAGAGGTTAAGCTTTGTTTTTTTCAGTGCTGCTTGTTTTAACAGTGCTGAGAAACTTACACTCAGCGTACCTTCAGTTCCTAATATTTATTTGAGAAAACCTTCCTTTGCCTCCTATCCTGCCTTCTGTGCTCAGGTTTAACATTCTGTGATTACAGTCTATTTAGCCACTCTAAAATACATTTTTCTTACCAAGTTGTTTTTGGAAATTCAAACATTCAGATGTAAAGTCAAATAGTTTAACAGGTTGACTGTTTCTCCATTGATAAAATTCTAAATATCAAGTAATGTGCTATTACTGTTTTTAGACTGAGCTGCACCTAACTGTGTCAGAAAAAAATGAACTGACGAAGAGTTTGGGGATGGTCCAGAAAGAACTACATGAAAAAGAAAGTGAAATGAAAAGAGAAATAGCAGAGTACCAAGACAGACTACTTCAAACAGAGAAAGCACTTCAGGATGCTTTGACAGAAGCAAACAGAAAGGTAAATCAGGAAATGGGAAGATTGGTGTTGTGAATTTTTAATTAAATTTTAGGTATTTAAAAAAACCTTTGCTGTTCCTACTGCAAAAGAACCTGGTTATGGTAACAACGTTTCCAAACTCTCTATGTACTTACCTTAGAATGCAGTAAGTGTTAAATTGTTTTTTTGTTTAGCAAACAGTGAAAGGTGAATTTACCTCAGTACTCAGCTAGTGTTAAGTATATATATAACTTAGCTGGAACTATACACTTGTAAAAGGGAGAGCAGCAGTATGTTTCAGTCCAGGGAACAGTTGTTTTGGTAGGAATGGTGAGGGAACAGTTAAATGTTGAAGAATTTAAATGGCAAATTTGTTGGAAATACTGCAGTTTTAGCCGTGCAGCCCCGAGGAGAATGGCTTGGGGGTGTTCCTAGATGAGAAGCTCAACATGGAATTAGATGGGTTGGAACTGGATGGTCTTTAAAGCCCCTTCCAACCCAAACCATTCTACAATTCTGTGTTGTGTACAAAGAGCCATATCTTTGTATGGAGGAGTCGTCAATGTCTATGAATACGTACTTGAGACCAGGAAGACACTGAAAAACAATTTGCTCTAATTATTTCTAAGTAAGTTTCATTTCTATGACTATGAAGTAAATTTAAAAGCAAGTTATAGCAGAATATATGGGCTTTCAAATGGCAGACTTCTTAGAGGCAGACTGATATAAAAAATACACACTTGTGACAAATCAGTCTTTCAGTTTTAAACTCCTCAAAACATACCAAGCAAGTCTGCTATGGAATTCCAATTGCAGTGATATATAAGTATATGTATCTTCAAAATATAGTTTAGTGTCCTTTTTAGCATCATAGTAATTAGGCATGTTTTCTCTCTCTAGAATGAAATGCAAATTGAGGCCTGTTTAAGATGAAGAAGTTAAGATGAATTCATTAGGGCTCTTTAACAGCTCACAAAAGTTGGAACTTGAGCAATTGATGTCAGCTAATGAAGAATTAAATAATTCTCTTAAACTAGCTAATCAGACTTTAGGAGAGCTCCTAAATCTTCAGGTAAGAAAAAAATATTCAAGCATTAAGGTAGAGTACATTAATGTAAATGTAGGAATCAGTGCTCCAGAGATTTAGTCTGACTTTAATACACAGCCTTTGTTTCACTAATGAGAGCACAGAGCATGGAGGAAATGTTGTTACTATTGATCTACATTAGAAAAATTTTGTTATGCATGCCACGACTTAGATCACCTACAAGTGGTTTGTGATGCGAAACACAGCCGTCCGTTGTCTCCACTGAACATCTCAACTTGGTTATAACATGGTTAAACTGCAGTCAAAAGTGGCTTTGCAATGCCTCTGTTTTCTGCTTGTGAATTATGTCGATGATAAAGGATACCATGTTCTGTCTTAAGCATGTCTTGATGCCTTGCTCTTGATTTTGAGAGTTTATCAACTCAATTTTATATAGAATTCTCATTAAAATGATTAACTAGTGTTGTTCTGTGAATGACAGAGCTCTTCTCAGTGATGGTAGAATTGGAGCTCCACTATCCGTGAACAACTGATAGCTTGGGAACAGCTCTAGGTGTGCTTGGTTGGCTTCTAGTAGCACAGGTGAAGTTTAACTGTCCCTGTAGCTGGAATTCTGGTTTTAATTGATTTTAATTAATTTCCCCTGCATTTTTCTGATATTCATTATTTGTCCTGCTGCTGTCTGGGATTGATTGCTGGCTTTCAACCTTGTGCTTCCACCTCAGAAATGAGTTTCTCTCTCTCTAAAAGGACTCTTGAAGATAAATAATCGATTCAGCATACTTGCAATTAAATGCTGAATTACAGTATGTTCTCCTTGCTCAAAAGTTCCGTATTCAATAGGGATGTCCATTGTAGTGTTAGTTGTTAATTATTCTGTTTAATACCAACAAGGTGCTGATAGGAAATTCCGGGATGTGTGCTGGTGACAAAGCGCGTTACCCATGGCACTGTAACAATGATAGGAGGCTTCCAGCTGTGCTTACCGTGGCATTTGCACCCAACTTTGCTTCAGAGCAGGGAGCAGCTCAGGAGAGTGGGAGTGGATAGCAAGGACTGGTCTGCTGCTGCTCGGAATGGTACTTCTGAGACTGAGAGTGCAAAGCAGGCCTGGGTTTTCTTGCTTCTGAGGTAGTGAGCTGCAGGAGGGACAAAAAGAAGACCAACGGAACGCAAACTCGGGGAGAGTGCTTCAGAATATTGGTTTGAAATGTATTACCTGGCATGCAGTGCTTTCTTATGCCGCATCAGTGCCAGGATGACAGGTAGCAAATGGATTGCTGTGCCAGACCCTGGGTTTTTCTGCATTGTTAATCTCATTTATCTATCTGTTTTGTAAAAGGATTTTCCTGTGTCTAGGATAAAAGAGCTGCTGTAATGAGGTTGTACAGAAACAAGCAAACAATCTACAACACCGCCATGGTCTACAATTAGTACTGGGTAACAGCTGAGGAGGTTCCATTTGATAGTGTATCGTTTAAACAGAAGAATGATGTGTCTGGTATAACAATTGTATTTTTTTCTTTTTTAGGTTAATAATGCTAACTTTATAGTTCGACTAAGGAAGAAAAATGAACTTGCTGAGAGTAAAGTGCAGCTGTGGATGAAATCCTGTAAGCATCTGGAAAAGGAAAAGGAACGGTTGCAGAAACAACTAACAAAATGTGAAGAAATATTAAAGAAGAAAGATCTAAGCATGTTGGAGAAAGAAGGTAACTGAAGCTTGATTCAGTCTTGATGCTTTCCTAGCAATGAGTTAGTTGGCAAAACTTTTTTTCCCTAGAATGTCCATTTGCAAATGCAGCACTAATACCGAGCATGATTTTTAACTACCACGAGTACCACTGCAATTATCTCAGATGTTTTGAAAATTTAATTCATCTCCCTTCTCTTAAAGTATCAGAAGCAACTATGGATTACGAAGATATGTTTTATTAAATATTGCATTGTTGTGGTCAAAAGTGGCTTAAGAAGAAAGGGAGAAGTTTTTTTTTTTTTTTTTTTTTTTAACAAGTGTTTGTGTACAACATTTGTCATTTTCCCCCTAGCTTTCCCCTCAGGCTCCTGTTCTCTTGGTTCCTTTAAAGTGAGATGAACTCTATTGTAAATGATGCTTAAGGAGATTTAGGCTTGCAAAGTCAAGTATTGTGATGTTCAAAAATGACAGAGGAAATGTTTGCCCGTGCACTAGTCAAGGATTCTCTTCAAATTTGGCATGTTTGTATACTACTTCGCAAGCACACTGTAGTGTATAACATTTCACTGATTTTGGTATATCTTGTCACTTATTTTTTTGTGGTTGCACAGTTGTAGAGCGTGTAATTAATTAAAAGGTCTGTGATCATTGTATTATAAATTCTTTTACATGCATCCTTATTTTAAGTCAATTATATGACAACAGTACTTTGCTTTGAAAGGTGCTGATGAGAATGCCATTACAGAAGAAATTAAGTTAAAACTGGAAGAATTACAGGAATCTGTAGAAGAGAAAGCCAGAGAGGCAAATGAGAACTTGGAGAAATACTCCTCTCTAATTGTTAAATATTATAAACTAGAGCAAGTAAACGAGATGCTAGAAACACAAGTCATTTTGTTGAGTGATCAGCTGAAGCAGCTAACAAGAGATGCTGTCTGCGATCCTTTGCTGAATTCAGGCAACTTACCAGCAGTGAAAAATCAGTCTGATCCAAGAGATGAAGATAGTGCTGAGCTTTCAAGTAAAAGGCAGAGATACGAAGACATCTGGAAGGATAATGGAGAGCCAAGATCCCCTATGCCAGGGTCTTCATCAAAAGAAAAAAGGAAGGATTCTATCTGTCAAAACTTGCTGTGTCAGGAGAATTCAGACTGTGAGCTGGATGGGCTTCCAGAAGTAGTGAAAAAAGGTATTTATAATTTTTGATAAAGGCAAATGTTCTCTCACCATGGCAAGTGTTCTCTCCCCCCCCCCCCCCCTTTTTTTTTTTTAGGCTGAATTAGTTTTAATATGGGTAAGTAGGTGACTGTGTGAAACATTTTTGGTGACAGTGATGGAAGGTGAAAGCAGCCAGTGGGAGCTGTGCCATTTAGTGCCAATTCAGCACTTGTAAATCTGTGACGTTAGACTGCTTTAATACATTTACTTTGGGTTTGTAACTGCCAAGTTGATTGGAGTTAAATGATCCTGGCAGTCACAACTTTGTAGTTTCTGGTGGCACACCTATGAGACACTAAGTATGTGACATGTTAGCAGCAACAAAGTTTTGCTGGAAGGTGACTTGTTCTAGTCATTTAAAACTCTTCTGTGAGCTAGTAACAAACTTACAGGAGAACAGATACGGCCTACTGGTGAGGTGCCTCCGTAATAAATGCAGCCGTAACTGTTAGACAAGCTGCAGAGATACTGAGTCACCTCAGCTTCAGTGATCACTCCCAGAAGTCCGGAATTCTTAGTTTATACATTATTTGCATTTTGCTTTCTTATGAACATCAGTATTTTTCTGGAAATGTACCTGTTCCGAGGACACACGTACCAGTTAGTGTTTGACTTCTAGGCTAGATGGAGAGATAATAGAGGGCCTATAATAGTATAGTTCTCCCACAGAGAATCTGTGACAGTACATGGAGAAAATAGGAAAAATCAAGAATGTTGTATTGTGGTATTGTGTTCTTCATGAATTCTAGTAAAATAATACATGTGTTTCCAGACTGAAATTATTCTCCAGATGATGATGTACCCATGGAAAAAAAAGACCAAAAACTTGTTTGAAAAATGTTACTGTAGAATTACTGTTGTACCTTGCCTGCAGTTTTCAGGGCTTGCATATGGAATTTGGAATACAGAAGATGTATTCAGTAATCTTTTTGATCTTCAGGAGAATAAATTATTTATTTTAATCAGCTGTTTTTATCCCCAGTGTGGAGAAAAAAAAAAAAAAAAAAAAGAGAAGATCCATTTATTTGAGAAAAAGTGTAGCTTATTTAGCTGTATTTAATGAAAGCTGTTCATTTTCCAGGGTTTGCTGATATCCCCATCGGAAAGGTTACCCCTTACATTTTACGCAGAACAACCCTACATCTAGGGACCTATCCTTGTCTGGGTTCCCCAGGTGAGAAATTCCTCTTACCGACACAAGATGTACAGAAAGGACCAGATAATCTCGGTGAGCGCTCCTGTTCAACACCTGGTGGCAGCAAATCACAAAAGGTAATTTTTTAAAAAAATTATCTGTACGTGAAGGCCATGGGGAAAGCCTATGTGTTCGCTAAGTTTATTCATCTTGCCAGGTAGTTTTGAGGAAGTATCACCATTCTTTAAATTTCTCAGCAGTACAGTGAAGTTAAGATCATAAATACCAAATCACTAAAATGTGGTAGAGCTCTTGGCCATGTTGCATCCTGCAACTTGTTCCTGTGAGGTAGTTTGTGACTTCACTGGGAAATCGGTTGGGAAATGTAAATGAAATACACATATATTTTCAGTTTATTCTGATGGATATTAAAGGCCAGATACTAATTTTACTGTAATTTAATAGGTTTCTGGAAAAAAAAATCAGCAAAAGAACCATTGGGAGTCAGAGTTGAGGATTACATTTTTCTGCTAACAGCTTTTCTTGAAATTCCTCATTCTGAGTGCTATAAAATAGCTACAGATGTTTGAGTGGCTGTTAAACATGTAAATAGGGAACATTTAGATGATAAAGGAGCTAACTTTAATGTTAGTGATTACCAGATTTTGAGGTTACAAAAATAAATGCTACTGAGTTAAGTTTTGAAGGATGATTTTATTAAAAAAAAAAAAAAAAGTGTAAAAAAGTGTAGTAAATGAAGTTTACAGTAAGCTTGAAGTGCTTTTGGTAACATGACACACTACTGCATGTTTCACAGTACATCAGAGTAAGGCATTCTTTCTAAGCCAATGAAAATGCTTTGGCGATTATAGAAAATGTTCCAGCTTCAGAACAGAAATAAACCTTTGTTGTCTGATACCTTCTCCAAAGTTGTTAACCGCACTATCTTAAAGCTGACCAATGAGAATTTCAGAAGTGACCATTTATCGGTACTTCTTTACCTGACAGCTGCATAGGTGTGTGCCAGTAGATACAAATCCTTCCAATGTGTCATGTTACACAAAAGTATTTTATTGGCAATCAGAGGAGTCTGCCACACAGTTAAATAAGAAAAATACGAAGTCATAAAGGATAAATACATTTTTTTTTTTGTTAATTGAATTATTTTTTGTTAGTACATTAAGCATGTTGGCAAGATACCAAAAGAAAGTAAAAGCAAAAGCCACTTGGCCGGGCTTTGAGCAACCCAATCTAGTGAAAGATGTTCTTGCCCATGGCAAGGGAGTTGGACTAGATGATCTTTAAGGTTCCTTCCAACCCAAACCATTCTATGATTACATACATTAGCGGATGTATAGGTTTTGAGGCCAGAAAGCATCATTAGAATGACCAGTCAGATCAGAGCCATAATTTGTTTTGAGCTGTAGCATTAGGAAATCCATATATTAAAGTGAGAGTGGATCCACTGCGTGCATGCATGTTGTTTCAGGGTGAATTACCTTACTTGTCAAAACGTGCTGCTCCTCACAGACGCTGCCTGGACATCTGTGGTTTATTAGTTCTTTAAGTGATGCCAGTACGTTTTATTTACACTCATTTATATATGTTTTCCTATAAGTTTAGAAACAAATGGAGCATGTTTGTTGGAGGAAAAAAAAAACAAACACACAAAACCAAAACAACTCAGTAGTGCAAAAAGAAAGGAAACCTTGACTTGAGGAAGATACAGAGTCACCTGCGAGCAGAGCTTAAGCTTGGTGGAGGCTCTCACTGACCATAGTCAAGGCTACAGCAAGTTAGCAGTAATCAGTAATAAATGGGTTTTAATTTAACTGGGGGAGGTATTGCCAAACAGTCCTCCTCTTTGCCTAGGTGTGTGTTTGTCTGACTCTAAGGACAAGCTACTCCTGATTTTTGACTACATTGGAGAAATTAAGGTTTCAGGATATGTTTTTTTTGCACAAGTATAAATACACAGAATCACCAGTTCCTGGAATTTGTGTCAAACTTCTCTCTTGGACACTGCAGGATATATGGGTTGGTTTTACTTCAAATCCGTGTACATCTGGGAATTTTCTGGAGGAATTGTTCGGAGTATTGTTTCATCATTTGTGGAAACCATCAAAATGTGTTGCTTCATGCTTTATATTAATACAGTAAATATTATGTCTTATTTTAAAGTGAAATAAGCTTTGTGAAATAAGCTCTTCTCTGACAGGTACTTAAATATACTTCATTTCAGACACCCAGATTCAAACTGTTGCAAACTTCTCAAGGTGCTTAAAATGTGCCCTCTGTCATTTTCATACACATTTATTCACTTTTGCATGAAAACTTAATGTAGAATTTGAGTGCTGTGCACATCAGCTAAATGCAAAAGCAGTGGTTTCTGCCCAAATGTCAGCAAAAATGTGAGAACTGTTATGTTTGCAGAATAAGTACAGGAAAAATGAAACACAGATCTCTGCAATACCTGGTATCTTCATAAACACACTAAGGGTACTGTCTGTTCCCTGGTTAAGCTTTGTTTCTGTTCCTAGCAAGTAGCTTACCAGCTGTGTAGGAGATAACTCCATCTTACCCAACAGCAAAACAAGTGATGTTAAGTCTCACTGCGTTGTATATTCAAGTGAGAAATGTCTTCAAAATATTTTGTGTTGTTGTTATTGTGCATGTGAGCCTTTTTTTTTTTTTTTTTTTTTTCAAATTCCCAATGGTTAGTTTTTTGCAATGAGCCTTTTGACTTACTGCAGAAAGCTACCAGTTTGCCATTTCAAGTCAAACAGAACATTTATATTTGTGTTGCAGGTATATGGTGAACAGCAGTCCCAAGCAGGGACGGCTCTTCCAGCACTGAAATCTACTTCAAGGTCACCACTTTGCCCACAGGAGCAATCTACAAACACTGTCTCTGACATTACTAGGGAGACTCATATGATTCAAAAAGCCCAAAGTTCCCTAAACAAACAAGCACTACCCAAGCAAGATGAAAAACAAGAAAATTGTAAAGTGCTGTAAATCTCTGTGAATTTAATTACCATGCAGAACAACTGATGATGAAAAACCAGTTTGTCACATAAATACCAGAACTCTATGTAGGGCACCATTTTCTCTTATTGAATGATTAACAATAATCTTCAGATCTTGTTCTTGAATATTCACTAATACCAAGTCACTAAAAGTTGTGGAACGATAGTGAAGGAACAGATCTTCTTTGAATTTTCTGTAAAGAATTCTACATAAACCTGTTATAAAATTAAACCTTTAAGCCAAAAAATGGACTACATGTTGCCTTGTAGATCATTGTTGCTATTTGTTCTGCTATCTCTAAATCTATTAGGTTCCAGGAAAAATTAGGCAAACACTATTAGAGGTTTCAAAATGAGACACTGACTTTGTAACTGCAAAACATATATAACCAGACAGAGGCTGGAGTGCACAGGTTCAGTGCACTGTGATCTTGGTACCCCTTCTTCCAGGTGGAATAACATTGTGCAGAGAGGAGCCCTGCTCCAAACAAATCCATTTTCTCTGAAATTAAGTATCTGCCAGTCCATCTTTTTGTACTGTCCACTATGCTCTGGCTTTGGCTGTAGCTGAAGATGTTACAACAATAATCTTCACCTCTGCAAAACGGCCCTTGGCCAGCCAGCAATCCCCAGCAAGCTGGGGTGGGAACCACATACCTGGCCACGAAGGACACTGTGACAACAAGCAGTGCTCCTTCTACAAGCAGTGGCTGCCTGCTGATTCTCTGCAGGAAGTCACCCTTTACCCTTAAAATGCTTGGTCTCAAAAGTGTTATTTTATATGAAAATGATTGCAGATAGCTGACTTGTAATTGATGTAACAGGAGTGGATGTGCTGGAGAAATGGTCAGGTGTCAAGAAATAGTTGCATGTAAAGCCTTGAGTTGGCCCTTTTTCATTTGAGAAAAATCCTATTTTAGATCCTAAAAGAAGGTAGGGATGGCAATAATTTAGCTGGAAATACCATCTAAAATTCTGGTATCATCAATGTAAGAAAATAAATTTGTCTAGTTTATGACTGTGCACTTGAATTTACGATGATTCATTACAAATAAGCTCACCACAGCAAGCTTGTGCTTGTTGATTTCAGAGATCTAATTGGGCTTGCTCAGTAGCTCAGAGTAATTCTGCACAGGAGAAGAGGGTTACATCAACTAAATCAGTCATTATCCAACTGAAGAGAAATTACTTTTCCAATAATTCATCTTGCTTATGCTTGCCTACCCAAGTATTAGGAAAACCAAGCTGCTCTGCATGAGCAATAGTCCTCTGAGACTTCAAGTTGTACAGCAGAGGGACCTTCTCATGTTGTTCTTCCATCAGAAAGGTGTGATTTCTTCTTTCAGCATAGGTGGGTAATAGCGTTTTCTACTCCCTGAAAGAGGTTTCTTAATTAAAAGAAAATATTTTTGTTCCAAGTTGCACTTCAAAGTATAACAAGTGCTTCTTCCCTAATGATACAAAGGTAAGGTTCTGCTCCAAGCTGTGTTAGTGATCCACTCAGTGTTCTTCTCTTACAAATACGTACAAACCAGCATTCTGCCTTGCTGACAGCATTGTCTGCTAGAATACAGTTTATGAGAACAAATTGATTTTCTCACCAGTCTAACTGAAAGTCTATCTTTAAAGAAATTCACCGTTTGTCTCAAATGAGCCTAACATTAACACAGACCAACATATTCCATGTAGTTAAAAGGAACTAAAACTTCAAGTTATCCTTCAGTAATTAGGTACACCTACGGCTGGCATCAGATCAGTAGATCTTGTGGCTTTTTCTTAAGCTTCTCCACTTGTTTGTGAACCCAGATATTAGGTAATTAAAACAATCCTTGTGGCACTATGCCTAGAGGCATCTTCAAGGGAGCCTGAAAGAGGCCCAGCGTAAAGAACGCATTTTGATTGCCTCAGCGTCTGTCAGTGTACCAACAAAGCTGCTTGTAAAAGTTCAATTATTTCAGATAAAGCTTTGTATATTCAAATTGTTTGGGGATTGTGCAAAGACTTATAACTTTTTTTTTTTTTAAATAACTCGTTACAGAGCAGATTTTGAGGTAGAAGCATGAGTAGGAAAATACATTGGTAACAGACAATAGAAAAAAAAATTGAGTGTTTTATTTATCCCAATCTTTTTCTATTTTCATCTAATGCCTTGAAAAGTGTCCCACTTGGAGAAGAGTGTGGAAAAAACATCTATGTTTAGAAAGCTGTCTAATCTTTACCAGAAAAGTTTAAACAACTAAGTTATAATGAAGTAAATATCACTGAAAGAAAGGATTGGGGCTTTTGTAATTACATATTTTCCTATTTGGCCATGTTTGTATTTTATGAGCCTGTAGATTCTTGTAAATGTGAACCTTACATTTTGAAAGATCACAATGTTTGTTTGTTCTCAGTTACTGGTGTTTACTGTAGTGCTAGCTAATCTTGGGTTTGTGCATATGAGCTAATAAAGGCTAAGATTTTAAAGAGAAATTACTTAGATGAATACCCAAATCACTTGAAAATGGGACTTACTATTCTACATGCTATTGTAAGCCAGTGAGACTTCAGGTCACAATCCATGTAAGGTTTTGAAAGCTGTACCTAAATTTTCATTTCCAACTTATTTGTAAATCAAGTGTGTGGTAGGAAAAAATCAAAATGCCTCATCAGGCTTCCTAGGAAGAGGATTGCACAGGAAGTGTTGGTGTCAGCTGTCAGTAACTAATGAAAGGGCACTTGCATCTGGCTTTCCATTTGGATCGTGGAAGTCCCAGTAAAAATGCCCTCCTTGGTTCTCTGGCATTGTTCTCAGCACGGTAACCTGACTGTGCTACATCACCAGCAGATGCATTAGCTGGATCTCTTCCTTGTTTTCCTGTTTGCCCAAGGCTTACATTGTATTTGGTGTTTATCTAAACTACCTGGATGCCCTAACTAATTTCAAATGCTGTCTGAAACACCGAAAGCTGGAGGCTGAAGGCCCGCTGCTGGAATGATGCTGTCCTTTCGCCGTGTGTGGTTGCAGCTGATGGATGGGCCTGGCCGATCCGTGATGTTCAGCTCTCTCTTGAGGGTCTCAACTATTCTTCTCCGTTTTACCTGGTTAATGAAAGAAAACCATTAAAGGAGATGGCAGGACCAAATGCCATGACAGAGCACAGGCTTGCGCTGCTTTCCGAAGCACCGGCTTCCTTGCTTCCTAAAACCTGAAGGCGACGACAGAGGGAAGTGTAAGGTACATCTAACAGTGATTGTCTTTACACTGTACATTGCAGATGACTTCCTTTTAGACAGGGAAATGCAGCTGAAAAATGTCATCCCTCTGTACGGTATGGAAAGTAGCACTGCACCATAAGCCAGGTGCCACCTCTTTTTGGTGAGAACACCCCAAATCTGTCTGAGAGCTGGTTTCAGCTGGTGGTCCTTGTTCCTGCTGTTGGAGATCTCAGCTAACTCTTAAATTGATTCCCCTTCCTTCTGCTTTTGCCACCTTATCCTAAATGGCCACAAATTATACTAAGGCTGCCAGCAATTTTCTGTAAAACAAACAAACACCAACAGTAATTCAAAACAGCTGTTTGAGCTTCTTTGAAGATGTTGACAATTGCATACGCAGTAGACTACTGTGAAAGTGGGCTGGCAGTATTCAAAGGCGATATTGTGGATTGGCTTAAAATACAGCCTGGTACATAAATGAATCCAGCTACAGGATGGGTACCTCCATCGCAGCTATGTGTGTGCAGATTTGTAGACATGTACGTGCACACCCAAATGCTTATTTCAGTGTAAAATAAGAACTTATATGGAACTTAGACAGGATTGAGCTATGGAGTAGCTAAATCTGCTCAGCTTTTTGCATCATTTGTCTCCCCTAAAGCTTTTTTAACAGCAGACAGATCGTGTACTCTTCACACTTCAGCTATTAAGATACCCAGGTGAATGGAGCGATGACTGATGGGTGCATGGAAAGATCAGCAGCTTTCAGTGTTTTCCTTTTCTACCACCACATCTCATAAATGAAATAGATGAAAGCTGAGTGAGAATGTGCTCCCAGTACCGGGTGGTGTTTCAGAATCCCTTCATCAGGAGGCCTGCTGGCTGCCATAGGAAATGCAGTGTGAATGCCGCTGATTTTGTGAAGGAAAATGAACTTTTTTGTGAAGTATCCACATCAGATTACTGCTTTCAGAGGCAAAACAGAGGAGTGGGAAATTACTAATTTTGGCTGGGGAATGCTCCGAGATCATCTGGTCCAACCATCCCCCTACCACCAATGTCACCCACTAAACCATGTTCCTAAGCACCACGTCCAACCTTTCCTTAAGCACTCCCAGGGACGGTGACTCCACCACCTCGTTGGGCAACCAAAAAATAGAATTGACGCTGCGTTTGGCTACAGCTCTGAGCTAAAGGAGGTAGATCTAATGTCTTGCCTTCACTCTAATGTTGACACTTTGAAAACACGGTCAGCCTAACCAGCTGCAGGAGTGGCAGTGAAATAGCCACATTCCTCTCCACAGGACCTGGTAAAGGGCTGTACGGTGCTTTGAGGAGCTCTAGCAAAGGGTGCTGTGGACAGAGCAAATTCTAATGAAGATTTCTTCCCCACTGGTTTCTTATGTCTTCACTAGCTGAGGAAGTTTGTGCTTACAGTCATTTTAAAGGCAAGTCTCTCATCTTCAGCCAACACAGTTGCTATTTCTGCGTTGCTGCTGAGGGTACATGGTGAAAATGTTGACGGGAATGTAAGAGATTGCTGGCTTGCTGTAGCAGGCAGGAGGATCCCACAGACCTGCATCATCCCTGTGGCACACTGGAGACACTTCTATTAATGCAATAATGCATCTATGATTATTCTTCTCCTCACCTCTCAATTAACCAGTACTGCACATATTGTTCCCTGTCAAATACCTTATTTTGTCAGATGCCAGAGAGCAGTGTTGTTCTCTTTTCAAATTGCTGGTTTGATTTCTGGCAGTACTTGATTGCTTTAAAATGTGCTTTCTACATCCATTTTCCTCAGTACTTAATTAACTGCAGGAAAAGACTGAAATGATTTTTCAGTTAAGTAGGTGTTTCAATTTTGTTGCCACTACCCCATTCATTTATTTCCTCTAGCTCACTAAAGCAGCCTCAGAGATGTTATCTTTCCTTTGCAAGAAATTCGGCACTCTGGATTTACCTCTCTGCAGCTAAATCCCCTGCAAAATGCACTCAGTGGTGGGATGAAGCGCAGAGGAAAGGCTGCAGCAGAGGTGGTGAAAAGCTGCCTAATACCAAGCCGAAGCTGCGGTCAGTGTCGAGAAGCAAAACACAGCCGGTCATCGGAGAAGGCTGTTCCATGGGCCATGGCAAGAAGCCGTGTGCCTGAAATGCTGCTGCACAAGCAGAGCACGAACGGTGAGTTAGCCAGGAGTCACGGCGTGCTGTGGGAACGTTCCTGGACCTTTGCGGTGAAGAGCCTCGTGTGAACATCACAAACACAGTTTCCATCTCTGCTGTTTGCCAGCCGACACTAGAGGCAAGCACTGCCTTACAAAACTCCAACTCTTACAGCGTGAGCAGTGCTTGAACAACACCGGGTTACTTCTGTGGCTGTACAGAGATGTCTTTGGGCTTCTGTAGTGCTGGTAACTCCTTGGAAGCTCTCACATTTGTCCCATTCCCTTGGTTTGAGCTGTTCTGTCCTAAATGCCCATGGGACGCTAAGAGCCAGCATGCAGTGAGGTACCACGCAGCAGGAAATCTGTGAAACTTGTGTTAGGTAGCAGCAAATGCACCTTTTCTTTGTATGACACTGCAGAACATTGCTGCTACATCATAGCCCGGGACTCTCCATAATTTAAGATAAGGCCTTGCGTGTGCACAGGTTCCTCAGAGGTAAGGCACTGCTTTGAAGTTCCAGTGTAATTAACTAACTGAAGCAAAACAAGGGGTGGGGTTTTTGCATGTTTTGCGGTGCTCCCAAGTTGTTTATCTATTTTATCCTTCAAAGAGCCAAGAGGGAGCCAAATACATCAGTGACTCAGTATAACCATCATGGGAGAAGGGAAAACAGAGGAAGTGATGAAATATGTGGTCTGCAGTTTGGGTTGCAGCCAGTTAGGTGGACTTTCTGACTGCTTACTATCTTGGAAAAATACAGGAGTAGATTCTGAATGGCAGATGATTGCAAAAATGGACTGATAGTGCTCAGCCAGTGCAGAATGACTTGCTCAAGACTGAGAAATTATTAATATTTAATATAGTCAGAATGAATCAAGAGGAAAATGGTTTATAGGTTAATCATTTAAGATTGCTAGAGCATCCCCAAGGAATTCCGCTGCAATAAGAGAGACTAGCCATGAAGGCCCTGTCATCTCTTTTTGTTCTGTGGAAGGTGATCTGTGGGTATTCGTGGCACAAAAGGGAGTTCAGAAGCTGTCAGGTAGAAGGCAAAAAAGATGGGTGGAATTAGAATAATTGAATCATTCAGGTTGGAAGAGACGTCTAAGATCATCCAGTCCAACCTTTAACCTAGTACTGACAAGTCCACCACTAAACCATGCTGTAAGTTCTACGTCTACACGGTTCCTGAATACCTCCAGGGATGGTGACTCAGCAGATTCCAAGGAATTATTGGGAAAATCTTAAGGCTTGAGCTCAATTTGAAGGTTGTTATACTGGGCTTTGAATCTTCAGCAGAAAATTCATTTGTGTTGTTGAAACATACTAAGCACAATGGATAATCCATTCATTGAGCAAGAAGCACGTAATAGCCAGCGCTTCAGAACTGACTCACTCTTCTAGCTCAGCATAGTGGTGTAAGGAGATAGGGAGCAATCCCATGTGTCTGTGATAGGGATTGAATGGCTCACAGTCTTTGTGCACATGAATGCAATGTGCGCGTCTTTTCTTAAACTAACAGATGATATTTGCAGTCTTCAATGCCAAGGGATTTGTTTCTCTTTTGAGAGGTTTATGGCCTTGGTAGACATTTAGAAATGCCCAAGAGCTGTGAAAGAACAACTTTAACACTTCCTCCATGACTTTAAAGCAATTTTAGCATAATTTCTGAGATAATGTATATGTTATTAAAAACCTGTCTGGAAGACCACTCTTTGTAGACAATAAAAGGTAATTTTATATCCTGTGTTCTGTTTTGCTGAACAGACTGCTAAAGAGAAGCTTCAACAAAAGGGAAAAAATCTGTATGGTGGCCAGGGCTGGAAGGCTGAGGACTGAGAGCTTGTGGCCAGACCTGCACAGTGCTGAGCCAGCAGAATTTGATCCAGTGCTTTAACTATGTACATATCACTTTTTCCTCTTTTCCACTCTAATCTAATTCTGAAGCTTGCTGACCTGCAAATAAAGCATGATCTTGGAGAACAGGTTGGCTTGGTTTCAGTGGCAAAAATAATCAGAGCTGTCAGCTATGCAGGTGTGAAGATTCTGGCGTGCACGTGTCCTGCATGTGCAGGTTGTGAGGTGGAGCAAGTTTAATGATGGTCATATTTTTCTACATATACTTTCTACATATTTAGCAATTGTCTCCATATGCGAAAACCCTGATTTATGTAGATGGGTACCTGCGTACTTGAAGCCATCAGTGTTTGCCACTGCACACACACAAATGGATGTGCATATGGAATGGGAAGAACATATCAGCAGACCCAGCTATGTGGTATATCCTGCCAGGGCAGGCAGGGAAATGAATGTGTCCTGTTAAAACTTCAGAAGAGATTTAAGAAAATGAAATGAAACTACTCCCACTGGAATTTCTAAAATTATTACCCATGCCACCTCGTCAAAGTACAAGATTCCTGCATTAGGTGCCATGCAGAAATGAACCTGTTTCACAGGGCAGTTGCCCCTCTGCCTGTGATGGGGTCAGTACTGGTTTGGAGGGAAGTTTCTGCATACCAGACCACTGACATTATCTGTTGTGAGAAGAATAAACTTGGGACTTGTGCTCATCTCAGAGCAGTCATTTTCATTTTTACTGGTTTGCATGTAAAACTTTCCCATGTGCAGCATCTAATTATGGTATACAAAAACCCGTATTTACATGGTAACAGTGCACAGTGCTGAAAGTGACTGTTGGTAAATTGCTTATTCACTTTGATGATTAAGCCAGTAATTATTGCATTAGCATCCTAAACCGCACTTGTCTGCCAATACTTCTCCTTCTAAGGCAATCCCATGAGACGTGATGGGCTAAGTGGGGAGGGTACGGTGCTTGAAGAAGGAAAGGGCAAAGGACATGTAGGAAGTTGGGCCAGTGGTTGCTTTCTTCCATGTCTGCTTCAGTGTGACTTAGGGTAGTGAGGGGACATGGCACAGCAGAAGAGATTTTCTTGTATAAGAAATGTAAAAATGGACCTTTCCACTACTGGCTATCAAAGACCCTGTGACACTTCCCACCAGTTCCTATCACTGAGGCTGTACTCGCTCGGTAACCAAAGCAAATCATTTTATTTGGTCAAGGAATGATGGCCCCTCAGCTGCTTCCACACCACTATGGCATTCAGCTGCCTATACCTTGTTATGTTCCTGTCTTAAAATGTTTGGTGGTGCTGCTGGATGCCTTTGAACAGCTGTCTTCCACCTCCTCTCCTGAGGTAAACCTGATGTTTTCACGCTGTGTTTCTGGGGGAACTGAACACTTTATGATCCTCCTAAAAGCAAAGTATCAGCTGTTACTTCTTCAGGACCTTTTTGATTTATATGATAAAATTCCAGGAAATAAGTTACTTGGAACAGTTTTGCTTGGTGGAAGACAGGCTGGCACCAGAGCCCCCACCCCTGCAGGTGCTGTGTTAGTTTCCCATCAGTTTCCTGAAATGATGCACTTACAGACCCATTTCAGTGACTATTTCAAACCCAGGAGTGACATTTTTTCTAGTCTCCTGGATTCTAAGAACTGCTCTTTTACCTGTACCTCCCAGCAAGAACCAGTATTCTTTTCTTTTTTAAGAAAATATTTGTCATGGAATTGATGGCTTCTTGAATTGTAACTGAGTATGGATCAGGTTTTGAGACCACTGCACTGCAGTCGAATGTCATCCTCGCACTCGTACAGGCAGGTATAAAACTGCCTAACGTTGGTTTTGACACAGTGGCTAGGTAAAACTCTCATAAGCTTTCCTGAGTAAACATCACTTCATTAGTAATTCATTAGAAAACAGGGGGACCTTTCCCATCTGTAAAAATGTTAGAGAAACTCCAGTTTCGTAGTAAGTATTGTAGAAGATAATGTAGTTCTTAGCCACAAAGGGTTATGTTTGAACCGTGGGAAGTTGAAAACCACCCACACAGACCACAGAATGCAGAGGTGGTAAGACAGCATGAACAGCAGAAATGAGTCTTGGATGGGAGGAGCAGTGCATGCTTTCTCCTGGGCACACAGGTTGAAACGGCATGTCCTAAAGCAAAGAAAATTGCTCCTCAAACATACCTTGATGAACCAGGTTGAAAGTTGTCTTGGGCTGGAGTCCAGTGAAAGAGCTGCCCAACGGCAGTGGTGGAGGGGAAATGCCAAATAGCATTTAAAAAGGCTCTTGTCTTTAAGGCACTGCCCTTACCTCCCTTTGTGTTTCTTCTGCTTTTTTTTTCACACTGTCCTTCCTCACCATGCAGCTACTGGCTGTCTTTTCTAAGAGACTTGGGCCATTGGTCGCTTCTTTCTTCTGCTAGTCCCCATGTAACAACCTCTTCAGTGTGTAACCTTCTTCCTGAAAGACAGGTGGTGCTACTCTCTTTTTCTGGAGAAGAAGCCACAGGTGCAACAGCCTGTAAGTGGTGAGGATGGCTTGGCTGGTGCACGGCCAAGCACAAAGCAAATGGGAGAGGCATGGAGTCAGGCAATACAGCCAGAAGGGTTTAAGCATCCTCATGATTCATGAACTAGCAGCAGACTGGAGTGGAGGTTGTTTTAGGGAATGGTCTCCAACACTAGGCTAGAGTAAGCGGCAGCAGGAACTTGCAGAGGGGTGTTGGTGTTAGACAGCAAGTACACAGCAGAGCAGAGCCCAGGGAAGCAAGTACCCAAATAACAAGTTGGCAGACATCCAGCATGGGTGAAAAAAGCACTGCAAAGGCCTTGACAAATGTTTCTGTCCTCCTATTTTGTCTGCCTGGTCCAGAAAACATAGATAGTAAATTAAAAAAGGGTTTGGTTTGAAGACAACAAACTACTAGGGAACAATGTATTTTTGTAGGACAGAAAGTCCCCCCACTTCGTAATTCCTCTCCATCCACTGGGCAATCCACTTGTAAAAGTCTCAAAGCAATTCAGCTTCCATTACTTTCCTTGTGGGAACTGTGCCCCTTCTAATAAATCTCACTGCCCACAAGCTTGTCCTGGTGTTAGTTGTTCATACACTTCTCATTCATCCTTTCCAAAGAACCTTTCTTCCTCCTGTGCATGCTACATCCTTCTAACAGACAGAGACCGTCTGGATCTTTTTCCTTTCATCATTTTCTGACTAAACATGCTAATTTGTGGTTTTAAAAAAAGTCCTTTAAGCCTGTTTTATGCCAGTTAGTTTTATTCCTCTTTTCTGAGTTTCTCCAAAGTCTTCAGCCACTCTTTTTTGAGAAGAAAACAGCAGGTTTAAACTGCCTGAATGCAGAGCAATACAAGATATCACACATTGCAATGGGACGTAGTTAAAATCCACTACTGTTTGCAAACTCATCCTTGCGGAAGGAATCGAGTACCTTCAATTGCCTATTAAAGGCTTCCCAGCTCTCTCTGTAAGGCACTCAAAGTCTTGCAGGCGCTGGCCTTATAAATAAGCTCTGCATCCCCTAGGCAGATGGAAATTATGTATCTTCTCAAACTGAGGTGCTGATGCTGATTTTTCCCCCACAAAACAGACCTAAAATTCACTAAATTTCGGCTCAGATTATTCCTCAAACACTTTTGCTACCTACTGACTGTCAGTCAGACCAGCATCTAAACAGATACCAAAACACTATTTATCTCCTAATCACAGCACTTTGAAAAACAAAATAACCTTCTGAGTTCTAATTATTTTATAATCTCTTTGGTTGCTATTTATTTATTGTGCAAAGCATGTGCATAACTCCCACATGCCTACTGCTGAATAAAGTACAACGGTAAAAGGCAGTGCTGCAAATTCACAGAAACAAATAAGCAAAGGTAACACATTTAAGTGCTGCACTGCATTGGTTTCTCAGAAATGCTCCCATCTGAACCTGCTGCAGCAATGCGAGCTTTAGAAGGCAAAGTCCATGCCCCTGACCACGAGTTCCTCTTGATCACCAGACCAAATGAAACGCCTTCTTGTATCAAGGCCCTTAAAATCAGATCCAGAGAAGGACTCAAACACCAAATCCCTCTCGAGGCTGGAACTAGCAGCCTCACTCCCTGCAGGACATGGGAGAAGCGTGGGATGAAAGCGGTCCAGAACCCAAACCTTGTGTGCTGTGGCAAGCAGGCAAGCAATAAGAGTGGAAGGACGTGGCTGAACTCTTGCACCCACTGTGGAGCTCAGAGTTCTTCTGCTTCAGGCTCTTAGGAATGTCTTTCTTTCCCTTCCTTCCTTCCCGCCTTCCTTCCTTCCT